>NW_015622994.1:0-185324 GCF_000320785.1 Rhodotorula toruloides NP11 | reverse complement strand
CCATTGGGCGAGTGCAGTGGCGGTGGCGGACTGACGGTTGACGCGGACGGAGAGGGTGCGGAGAGAGCGGAGGAGGAGCCAGGTGTCGAGCGAGCCGATGTTGGAGCCGGTGTACGTGCGGTCGTGCCAGCTGTAGAGGGACCGTAACCGTCAGAAAGAGCTCTCGCAACCTGGAGCCGACCCAACGAGAGCAAAAACGTCGAACGCACAGCTTAAGCCAGTCTTCCTTGTTCCGAACGCTGACGGTTCCACACAGCGTGTCTGAGTGGCCAGCAAAGTACTTTGTTCCGCTGTCTGAAGGCGGCACAGGATGTGTGAGCAGTTGTAGGAGAGTTCTGGGCTGAGCGGGACTCACGCATGACGACGTCCGCCCCCCACTTGAACGGGTCCTGGAGAGGCGGAGGAGCGAAGGTCGCGTCCACGCCGACGGTGCCGCCGACTGCGCGAGCTCGCTTTGCGTCTGGTAAGGAGAATGGCGATCAGGGCGAAGGCTCAAAGGGCGAATGCGAACGTAGGGACGTACAAGCAGCAATCGAGCGAGACTCGCCCGTCGGGTTTAGCGGCGTCTCGACCCAGCACAAGAGCTTCTTCCCGCTTGGGTACTCGTCGTCGAGCTTGATGACGGACTGCGCATCGAGAAGTCAGCCTCTGCGCACTTCGAAGCGAGGCTCGCTCGACTCACCACATGGTCCTCCCCTCGCAATCGCCGGTAGACCTCGAGTGACGCATGGCAGCCGTGGTAGCCCTCAGTAATGGCGACCACGTCAGGGCGGACGAGCAAGAGAACGGCGAAGAAGGCTGAGATGCCGGATGGGTAGACAACGGTAGGCTGGCCGACGATGGAAGACAGGGCGCGCTCCACGCGGGTGAGGGTCGGCTGAGTGTACCTGTGTACTCACAGGGTCAGCTCGATAGATCCGGAGGGAGCGAGGGCGAGGTTCGTTCAGCCTCACCTTGAGTAGATGTCCCTCGACGGCTCCGACGCGTCCCACTTGTCCGAATAGTAGCCCTCCGGCTTGCTGGCGATCTCTTCGGGAGAAGGGTGGCGAAAAGTCGTCGTCGTCCTGCACGGAGAGCCCGTCAACCTCCGCAGGACAAGGACGAGGAGGCGATTTCAACGAGACGCACGAGATGTTGGCCGCGACTTCGGGTCCGCTGAGATACGAGTCGTGGTGAATAGAACGCGTTGCGAGGCCTGCCTTTGCGTCCGGTGCCATGGCGAGAGAGTGTTCAATGCCGGTCGAGGAGGAACGGGGTGTTCGGGAGGTGAGGAAGCGCGGAAGCGAAGCGGGAAGCTCGTGGACGCCAGGTAGCAGTATTGACAGTCTCTAGCAGTCTGTACAAGCTGTCCAGCAAGCCCCAGCGGTGAGCGAGTTCGTCGTTCTTCTTCAAGAAGCGATGAAGTCGGGTTGCGTTCTTCTCCTCACCGCTCCTCGCTCGTGCTGCTGCCAGAGGCTGTCAGAAGGGTCATCGAGTCTACTGGCACGGTCCAACATGTCCAGGTGCGCTGCTCTTTCGTTTCGTCGTCGCATGGGCCCCACCGCTCATCCTGTTCTCTGGCACGCAGCGGCGAGCCCCTTGCGGACCCGCTAGCGATGCTCGATGTGCACGAAGAGCCGCAGAAGCGCGTCCTACGCCCGCGTATAAGCGATCAATGGGCGGACAAGGCCGTTCTTGCGGAGCCTTTCTCGCCTGGATGGGACAGCGCTCAGGGCCCTCTGGGCAGTTCTGAAGGCGAGAGAGGCGCTGCGCAAAAGGAGGAGCACGATCCGAGAGGGGCGAAAGGGATTGCTCGATCGCAGGACGGCGACGACGCCCCCTCGTCAGCCGAAGACGACTCTTTCGCTGCCTCCCCTCCGAGCGCCTCTCGCCCCTCTGGCCTCAACCCCGCCGCTGCATCCTGGACGCCATCGACATTCACCCATCTTCCTCCCGCACCCATCTCGATGCCGGCCGAAGCAGCTTCCCAATCGCCTTCCCGCACTCGCTCGACTTCTGCCTCGACCACTGTCGAAGCCGCATCTTCCGTCACGCCCAAAGGCATTCCCTCGCCCCTTGCAAGGAGGGCAGACACCGCTCCGTCGGAGTCGCCTGTCGAGCGGGACGAGCGGGCGCACTCCGTCCGCACGGCTTCAACAGCCTCGAGCTCGAAAGGCTACGAGCCGACTGTCTTGCGGAATCTCATCTCGACAGCGTGCCAGAATGGTGACCTCGAGCGTCTCGTCTCCCTCATGTCGAGGTCTGGAAGCGAAGTGGCGGATGGCTCGAGCCGATTCACTCTTGCGAACCAGACGAGTCCCCATATTGGGCTAGCGCCGCTGCATTACGCTGCTCAGCGAGGACATGTCGACGTCGTCAAGTGGCTCATTGAGGAATGCGGAGCGATGCCGGAACTGGAGGACGGTGACGGAGAGGTGAGTTGCAGCTCCTTTAGCCGGCAGGAGTCGCAAGCTGACTATGTTCGCCAACAGACTCCGCTGTACAAGGCGGCTCATTCCGGCCATCTCGACGTCTGTCGCTTCCTAATCTCGCGCGAGGTCGATGTTGATGCGACGGACTCGGATGGCTGGACGGTACGTGAGGTCGTTTCTTCTGCTAATCCAGCGTCATTGCTGACAACTCTCCGCAGGCCCTCCACAACGCCTCGTCTCGCGGCTGGCTCGACATCGCTCGGCTCCTTCTCGAAGCCGGCGCGGACGTCGACCACCCAAGCCGACACGGCTACACCCCGCTCATGAATGCAGCCTCGAAGGGCCAGCTCCCGCTCGTCCAGTACCTCCTTAAGCAAGGTGCCGATCCACTTCGACGCAACACGTACGGCGAGACGGCTTTCGACCTCGCCGCATCGGTCTTCGAGATCCAGATCTGCTCGGTCCTTGCGACGGCAGAAGCCGCCCGCCTAACCGCAGACGACTCGTTCGATCGACCGTACAATGCACTCGAGCTTCATTCGACCGTCCCCGTCATCCTGCACGAGAACCAGCGCCTCGCCCTTCCCACTCTCAAGAACCTCTCGACACTCGCGCGAGGCGGCCTGAAGTGGACGGCGAAGGCGCTCAGCAGGAACGACGGCCGAGCTGCGTACTCGCTGCCGATGCAGCTGGGTACATTTGCCGGACCCGAGCTCCCTTGTTTCCGCTCGGAGGTCGGCTTGCCCACCGTCGGCGAGGAGAGTGAGTTGGTCTTGCCCCCACCACGGGAGGTCAGGAGCGGAGGCAGGGTGAGATTCGAGCGGCCGAGCGAGTCGAGCACGCCCAAGCCGGCCGAGTCGCGGCCAACAACTCTCCGTCGAGCGTCCAGTAGCGCTGCTTCGTCGCTCACCGCGGTCCTCGCCTCTTCCCCCGATCCCGCCAGTCTACCCGCGCCCTCGACCTCAACTGCGTCACGCAAACAATCAGCCTGGATCTGGCTGTCGAATTGGGTCGTCGACACCACCGCCCCGTCCGGCTCGCCAATCGACGGCTGGTCGTACGCCACTTCATTCGACGCGCCCGACACTGAATGGACGCCTGAGCCGCCTCTTGAGGTCCGACGTGCGCTCGAGGGAGGCGCGAGTCTCGCTACCCTCGGCGGCGGCAAGAAGTGGGTCAGGCGGAGGAAGTGGGTGAGGGTGATGAGGCGACGGCTCGATGTGCCGGACTGGGGCTTCGCGAACCAGCCGCCTTTCCCTCGACGAGAAGAGCAGCACGATTCGTCGGCAGGGTCGGACGACTACCGCACGCGCGCGCAGTTTCTCGCTGGCGTGACTGGCGAGAAGGAGCCGACGACCGTTGTCGAAGGGAACGAGCGGGCGGAGCTCAGGAAGGTCGCGGCACGGCTGGACCGCGCTGCAGACGAATTGAGACGGGGGTTGGCGAACGATCAGGACGACGAGAGGCGCCGGGCGGCACAGGACGACCTTGAGGTCTTCCTCCAGCAGCTCGCTCTCGTCAAGTCGCAGCTTGGGGTCGAAGGAGATGAGGAAGATGGTGCGTGCAGCTTGACGACTTTGGCAGCTGAGCGCTGACATCGCGTTCCTTCGCAGACTCGGACGACGAGTTTGTCTACTCTGGGCGAGACGCGGACGGTGACGACGACGCTCGCTCAGTGTGGACGACAACGCGACCTGCAAGCGTTACTTCCGGCTACGACTCGACGTTCCGCAACGACTACTTCGTCCAGCCAGTCCCTGCCTCTTCCGCCTCCTCCGCTTCCGTTGCCTCGCCTCAACCCGTTCTCACGCCTCAACTCGCACCCGACTTCCGCGTTCCGACGAATGAGACGTCAGCCAGCATTCGCTCGCACGTCTCGCCAGCCTTTCAGCAGCGTCCGCTACGACCAGCGTGGGAACCGGACGAGGCGGCGAACGACTGCCGTCGGTGCGGCAAGTCTTTCAGCTTCTTCAACCGCAAACATCACTGTCGCCGCTGCGGCCTCGTCGTCTGCGCCGCTTGCTCCCGCCACGACGACGAGCTCAACCCGTACACCGTCGCGATCGAGCCAGGCGCGTTCGTCGAGACGGAACTGCCGTGGCTTTCCGGTACTCTCCAGCGCTACCGTACCTGCGACGATTGTCATGCCGCCCTGTCGCTTCCTTCCGGCGTCGGCATGACCTCCTTCCTATCGCCTCAATCCTTCTTCCCGGCTTCGCCCTCTCTCGGCTCGGTGACGCCCAGCGAGGCGGCGGCATCCGATGCCAGCGACCTCGTCGAGTGTCCCGTCTGCGGAACTGGCTTGAGCGGTATTGGCGACAAGGTGCAGCAGGAGGCGCACGTTCGCCATTGCCTCGAGCGAGGTGGAGGATCGATCGCATCCGGTCGCTACCTCGGTGCGTGCGCTTGTGACTGAGCACTCCATCTGCGCTAACGATGATCGCTCGCTCCTTTCGCAGTCTTTACGCTCCCGCCAGGTCCGCTGGTCGGCGAAGAGTGCGGCGTCTGTTGGGCCGAGTTCGAGGTGAGTTTGCCGTTCGGCCATACCGATCGCGTCTCTGACACCTCTCCTCCCAGGTCGGCGACAAGATGGCCCGCATGGTCTGCCTGTGCACCTTTCACGAGAGCTGCCTCAGCGGCTGGCTCGCTAGGGGTCACTCTTGCCCCATCCACGCCGCCCGCGAGTAACCTCCCACAACCTCGATACCCACTCGCATTGCATTACTACCCGTTCACTCGCTGTCGACGGTGCGCCTCAGTCGCTCTTTCACTGCTCCTTTCCGACGACGGAGCCGAACGCCCAAGTTTGGGAAGGTCACGGGTGGAAATGGACGTCACCTCGTCGCCGAAAGAGCTGGCAAGGCGCCTGACAAGTCGCAGCGACTGAGCAAGTGCTCAAAGAAGCAGCCGAAGGCTGTCCGTCGACGGAGGGGGTCGATCGCCTCGACGAAAGTTGGGCGACGTCGGGTTGTCCTCTTTCCTTCCTCCGCGTCGCTTTCCTCCTGCACGCTTGAGCTCCGCTTCAGTTCATTTGCTCCACACTCGACGTCGCTCTCAATACTCGCCAAACATGGCTCTTCGTTCCGGCAACGAGTATAAGCTCGACGAACTTCTTGCAGAGGTGCCCAAAGTCCGCATCTTCCTGCGCCCTATTGCGCCGGTGCGTTCCCTCTCGCTCATTCTGTACGATCTGCAAGCCACATCTGACATCCTCTCTATCCTGAATCCGCGCACCTCCACCCTCGACATCCCGCTTCCCTCGTCATCCTTCTCGACATCGACAGCCCGCCGCTCTCGGTCTTGCCGGCTTCGCCAGCTCCACCTGGATCACTGCGTCGTGGATTGCAGGATGGTGGGGAGACGAGAAGTCGCCCGGGGCGTTGTGCGTCTCCATTCTCCTGCCTATCCTTCGTCCCCCTTCCGCCCTTCGCCCTCCTCCAGTCTTATATCACTGCTCCCTTTGCCCTTTCGATCTCACGCGAAGCGAGCGTGCACCCATTGCATCGAAGGAGGCGGGGACTGACGCTTCACGGTCTCTCACCTCCCGCAGCTTCCCCTTTGTCCTGTTTTTCGGAGGCGTTTGCCAACTAATCGCGGGCTTGATGGGCTTCCCTGCTCGCGATACTCTTGTCACAGTCATCAACACCATGGTGCGATATGTTTAGGACGAAGCGGGCTGACTGAGAGTATTGCTAACGCTGCCTGCCTTGCAGTGGGGTGCTTTCTGGGTCGCACAGGGCACGGCCTTCTACCTCATCGTGCGTAGGAGCAGACCTAGACTCCCCACAATCGCTCGCTGATCACGGACATACTGCAGGCCGCCGGCGTCGTCCCCTCGCACTCCATCTACACCCACTGGCCTGAGCTTGCCAGCTGGTTTGTCCCGCTCGCGGTATTTACCTGGGCTGGAGTACGTCTGGCACTTTCACTCGCAACGGGTGGAGAGCTGACCCTTATCCGCAGGCCATCGCCGCTTTCGCTCGCGACTTGATCCTCGCCCTCACCCTCACCTTCTTGGCGACCGGCTCTACGATTGCGTGGTGCGTAGTGTTCTCTCAAGAACGGTGGACCAACCAAATTGAGACTCGTCGAGCTGAACTAACTTGTTCGGTACTTTTGCGTGTAGCTGCCTCTTCTCCTTCTCCGAGCCGGGTGTTCGCCACGGCATCAAGGCTGCCGCGTACTTCTGGATCCTGAGTTCAATCTTCGCGTGAGCCTCTTGCGTTCCTCAGTACCGTTGTTCTTCAAAATATCGCGACGTCTCTCCTGCTCGCCTTTTGCCAGTCGATCGCGTTTTGGCAGCGGTCATCCTAGCAGGAAGTGACTGACCCTCAATCATACAGTGCCTGGCGCGTCTTCGTTTACCTCCAGGAGGAAGCCTGGGGCCCAACGAACCCGGTCGTCAAGAACGCCTTCCCCGTCTTCCGCTTCGGCACCGAGAAGCGCGCGCCTCTCGTTGTTCCCGGTCTTGGCGAGCCCGGCGTCAAGCGCGGCATGCCCGGCGTCATCTAAGCCGACTCAATTCGCACACCAGACCGACGTTCCTCTCGCACTGCGCGACTCGTTTCCTCCCTTGTTCGCAGCCTCCTCTCCTCGCGCCTCGAATTTGTCTATATCGCACATACATTCTCCAGCCATTTTGTCGACTCTTCAGACCCTAATTCATCCCACATCGCACCCCTCACAACCCTACCCTGGCGCCGTATCGTTCCGCAACGCGAATCGCATCCGCAACGACCGCTCCAGCCGTGACCGAGAGCGGATAGCCGGGACCTTGTATGATGAGAGGCGAGGAGGAGTAGCGATGGGTGTAGATGGCGAGGGAGAGGTAGGAGCCGGAGAGGGAGGCGAAGGGGTGCGAGTGGGCGAACCTGCGAGAGGATTCAGCTGCAACCTGAGAGCGAGGAGGCGGGCACTCACTTCTCCAGCCCACACTTAAGCGTCCCCGTCGAGCGGTCAAACAGGCCAACATAGCGCAAGACCTTCCCCTCGCTCTCCGCCTCCCGCCGTAACCGCTCAAAGTCCTCGTCGTGCTCCGCCAAACCGTCCACAAAGGCCGCAGGATCGGCTTCGTCCGCCAGGTGCGACGGGACGAGGGATTGCGTCTCGATCGAGGCGTAGCCGTCGGGAAGGTTGGTGGATGAGGGGGAGGCGAGACGGGCGAGGATGGTGAGCTTGCGTGCAACATCGCGGCCTGACAGGTCATCCGCCGGGTGAGGTTCCTGTAAGAGAGGAGCCTGTCAGCCCGACCAAGACTTTGAGCGAGAACAGTTTGCGATCCTCACCGTGTGCCCATGCTTCCAAGCGTCCCGCACCAGCTCGCTGAACCGTACCGGCTCCTTCAGCACCTCGACAGTCGAGTACTGGTTCAACAAGTACGACAGCGTCCCGCTCAGCACTGCCTCGACCTTCACGACCTCATCGCCAGTCGCCACGAGGTCTCGCACAGTCGTCAGGACTGGCAAGCCCGCTCCGCACGTCGCTTCGTAGTAACACAGTCCTGCGCCGAGCTGCCGCAGAGCCGCTTGGATGTTATTGTACAGCGAGGCGGAGGACGAAAAGGCTCGCTTGTTGGGCGTGACGACGGAAACGGAGGAAGAGATGGCTCGAGGGTAGAGACTGGCGACGAGGTCGGATGATGTGCAGTCGACGAGGATGATGTGTTGTGATGTCGCGCGAGAACGTTCGACGAGGAGGTCGACTAGGCGTGAGGGGTCGGCGGGAAGATAGCTTGCTTGAAGGGAAGAGGGAGGGAGCGGTGAGGAGGATGGCGGAAGGAGCGAGAGTAGGGCATCGGCATTCAGCTGAGTCTCCGACTTCAGGAGCACGGCGTGCTTCGAGTTGGACAGCAGGACGATATCGAAGACTTCCCGCAGGGAGGGGGAGAGAAGCAGACGGACGACCTCCTTGCCGACGAGTCCCGCGCCAACGAGCGCCACGCCGACCTTGCCCACTGCAAAGTGGGAGGCTCAGCGCATGTTCAAGGCATATGGGCGGCCGACGCACTCGTTCGTTGATCAAGTCGTTCGGGTGTCGGCGGGTGGTCGCAAGAGCCAGAACGAGAGCGAGGCGGGGCGGGACCTGGGCAATGGAAGGTACAAACAGCCTCTAGGCTTTGCTTCGTGCGCCTAGCAGAGCAGCGCAGAGCTGTTATGAGCCACAATAGCTTGTGAGAGATGAAGAGGAGACGAGGCGGTGTAAGGTGGGTGAGTGGGAGAGCTTGACTCGCTGAAGACGGCCAGCGACGGCGTCAGGCAGTTCAGCGAGCACTTCAAATCCGTCCCAGCGCAGCCAAACCAGCCAACTCGAGCGAGAGTGAACGGCGAAAGGAGACCCGACGCTCCTCTCCCGACGACCACCATCTCGCACGCTTGCTGCCGCACAATGAGCCCGCTTTGAGCCTCGTCAGACTCGCAAGACAGATACCGGAATGCTGGCAAGGCGACTCGCCCAACTTGCGGCGCTCTGCCTCGCCGCATCGCTCGCAAACGCTCAGGTCTTGAAGGCGACTAGGTTGCGGTCCTGCCTCGGCGGAGGGACACTGGTAGCTCCAGCGGATCGCCAGCTCACCTTCACCAACCTCTACGCCCAGTTCGACCAGGGCCAGACGCGCGTGGGAGAGCATGTCGGCGGCATCAACCTCCAGTCCCTTCCCGAGCCGATCTTCAACCAGGAGGGCGCGATCCTGACGGGAACAGGCGACGTGCTGAGGGTCGTGTTGACGGGAACGACGGTGGCCGAGGCGCAGGGGTACAGCAACGACACGGGATACCTCTCGACACTCGTCGTCGACAACCAGGTCCTCTCGTTCGATGTCTTCAACAACAAGAGTGCGCTGTGTTCGGCGGTGCGCACGAACGAGGGCACGACGGGAACGACGACGAACGGTTCGTCGACGGTCCAGGAATCGGGGTGTCCGTACAGCGGAGACATCGGTCTCGGCTTCGTCGTCCCGCTCGCCAGCTCGTACCCCTTGACGACCATCACAACCAACCTCGTCGCCCTCGATCCGTCCCAAGATGCACTCCATCTTGCCTGCTACGACCTGTCCTTCACGCCCTATTATCCCGACTACTTCGCTTACCCCCTCGTCCGATATCGTGCGTTCGCCGGCTCCGCTCCCCAAAGTCTTTCCTGCTTACGATCGCGTCCACAGTCATCATCGGCCTGCTCGCGCTGTACCTCCTCCTCTACTGTATCGCCCGCTTCTACGCCTCCTTCACGACCTACCGCCAAGACAACGAAACGCACCTCGCCTCGTCGCTCACCCTTAAGCTCACCTCGCGCGACGCCGTCTCTTCCCGCCGAGCCGCCTTCCGCTCGATTTGGTTCGGCGCATGGGCCGGCAGGCAGGTCGTTGCGAGCGGGAGCTTGAGGCGGTATGTCACGCCCGAGTTGAGGGAGTTGTTCACGCTTCTTGCGTGGTTCTCCCTTGTTGGGACCGTCGCAGTAGATTGGCCGGGCTTCGCATGTGCGCTTGGACCTCCATCTCTCGTAAGAAGCGGACTGACCCTTCGCCTCTTCGCCTCGCAGACCCCGTCTTCAAGCAAGCCGCCTGGACCGCCCTCGTCTACAACAACTCCCTACCCTTCACCTCTCCAGCCGCACCCGTTCTTCCGGAGAATGGCACACTCCCACCCGCCTACGCCGCGCAGATGACCGACGTCACTTCGCCTCTTTACCTCGACGCAACCCTCCCGAACGTCCTGCTCGACCTCGACCCCGAAAGCGACGGCATCGAGCGCTGGGCTCGAATGGTTGGCGTGCGCCACCAAGATCCCTGGAGCGTCTGCGCGTTCACGTTCTTTGCGATTTGCGCAGGCGTGATCGGCGCGCATGCGGTCTGGTACGCCTTGGCGGCGGCGTTGGATGCGGTCGTGCCGAGCCGCCGAGCTCGCGCCGAACAGCGTCTTGCAGCGGAGGACAAGAATGGTGTGGGCGGAGACGAAGGACTGCAGAAGGAGGCGGGGACGCGCGAGAGTTACGGCGCGGGCAGGCGCTCGGAAGGGTCGATGGGGCGGTTCATGGGCGATGTCGAGTTTATCGACGACGAGTACCTTGAGGAGCAGGGCGAGATTGGGCGGGACAGAACCGACGAGTTGTACTCGACTTGGCGACTCCACCTCGCCAGCCTCGAAGGCAACCTCGTCCGCGCTCTCCTGTTCTTCCACCTCCCGCTCTGCCTCTTCTCCGTCTACCAGTTCACCCTCCACTCGACATCGCCGACTTCGACCTTCGCCCTCGCTGTCGTCACCTTCGCCATCGCCTGCGTCCTTGTCCCGCTCTGGCTCATGTGGCAGCTGCACGTCAAGCCAGTCCGCGAGCTGTACACGCACCTCCCGACACTTCTCGCCCTCGGACCGCTCTACAACACCTACGCAGACGAATGTGTGCTCTTCCCGGGCGTCACGTTCGGCTACAACCTGATCGTCGGCATCGTTATTGGCGCCGTACAGGGAACCGGTACCGCCCAAGCCGCCGTCATCCTCATCTGCGAGGTCGCGCACACGCTCATCACCTCACTTTGGTTGCCGTGGGGTGACCACTCGGCGATGGGTCCACTCGCGTTCCTCTTCTCACTCGCGCGGATCATCATCGCTGTCCTCCTCGTCGTCCTCTCGCCGACAGTCAACGTCTCGCCCTCGGCCGCCTCGTGGCTCACCTACATCGTGTTCCTCGTCGAGGGACTCGTCCTCCTCCTTTTGATCTGGGTCATCGCGTTCAAGTTTCTCGAACTCGTCGTGCGGGTTCTCGGTGGCGTGCCATTCGACGAGTCTCGCAGCTCGCGAGGAGGAGGCTTCTTCGGTGCGATGCGCAAGCTTGAGCGGAGAAGCGGAGGCGGGGGCGGCAAGAAGCGGAGACGAGGCGATCCTGCGGCGAGATCGCAGGTGGCGCGTCAGCGGGCAGCAGAAGAGCGGCGGAGACGAAACCTTCATCGTGAGCGGTTCGCTGGAGGGACACTGGGCGGCGTGAGCGACGCCTCCAGCGTCGGAACGCGCACGTACATGCTGCCGAGCGCGGCGAGGATGGCGGGACATCCTGGCGCGGCGGGCTCGACGCTCTCGCTGCACGGCAACTCGCCCTTCCCGTCGAGCGGACTCGTTGATGACGACGGGTTCATCATGTCCGCCATGTCGTCGCATGGTTGGGACTCGGCTTCGGAGGCTTCGTCGGCGAGACCAGGATTCGTCAAGCCGGGTCACTACGCGAGCAGCGGTGCGGGAGGACCGATCCTGCGATCGGGGCCGCAGCACTGGGGCAGCCAGGTCAACGTCGCTTCGGCCGCTGCACCAGCGTCTGCCGTCGTCGTTGCAGCGTCGCCTCTCGCGGCGACTTCTCCTTCGCCGGCTGGCGGCTCTGGCTTCCAGCGCGTCGGCGGCGGCCGAGCGACGCACAACAATCCTTACCAGCTCGCCGCAGGCGAGACCGCCTATCCGCCGTACCCTGCTTCGTCAGCCGACATGTACGGTCCGCGCCGTCCCTCGCACACTGCCGACCTCGCTCTCGCGCGGCACACCTCTCCGCTAGCCGACGGCGGTCCAGCGCAACGCCAGCCCTCTCGCCCCTCCCTGACGCTCCCCTCGACTTCCGCACTCCTGTCGAACTCTGTCTCCCCCGGCGGGCGCCTCGACGACGAACACAACCGGCGCCTCTCGACCCGCGTTCGAGCACGCCGAGCACGCCAAGGCGGTTTCTTCGGCCGGTTTAAGCGGCAGAGGGTGCAGTATAGCGATGATGAGTATACGGATGAGACGGACGAGACGGATGAGGATGAGCCGCGCGTTGCGAGGAGGGGAGGAGGAGGGGTGTTTGCTGCGTTGCGTGGGAAGGGAGGACGAAGAGGGCGGAGAGGAGGAGGAGAGGAGAGCGAGATGGTCGAGACTGGGTTTGGAGGCGGCGGAGGAGGCGAGGACGAACCGCCTTTTGATTCGGTGCCCGGCGACTCGGGCGAGAAAGGCTTCTCGGTCGTTCGCAAACCCCGTCCGCGACCCGCCGCGCCAGCCGCCCAATCCTCCGACGCACCTCGCTCGACGGACTTTGCCCAACACGAGCCGCTCCTCCCGAGTAGTGGTGGTCGACCCGACTCTGCTGCTTCGACGAGTCAGCCGCCTCATGTGTCTGTCGAGGCGCCAAGTCGACCTGGCTCGTTGCGAGGGGAGGAGATCGGTGAGGCGTGGGAGGATGTGGATGAGCGGGAGCAAGGGCGGACTTAGCGTTCTCCTCGCGTGTTGTACTCGGTAGCATTCTCTCTGTGTGCTCGATAGACACTGACTCCAGACTGCTAATGGGCCTTTGTTTCTCCTCCTCAAGCCTGTGCATGGGGCGCACTCAGTCGTCCGAGAGCGAAATCACAGCCTTGCCGAAATTCCGGCCCTCGAGCATGTCGACGAACGCCTCGCCTTGGTCGATCCCCTTCGTGATGTGCTCTTTGATCCTGTCGCCGAGCGTGCGAAAGTCAATCTTGCGCGCGCGGAGGAGGGAGTGCGAGGACAGGAAAACGCACTTGATCTCCCCTGACTTGACGAGGCCCGGCATGACGCGGTCGAACTCGGTCGTGTCGTGGTTCGAAACGATGAAGCCTGTCGCGCACCATCTCCATCAGCACCTCCTTCTCTCGGATGGATGAATACGCACACTCACCCTCCCACTTCAAGCTCTTGGTCACGACCTGGAACGTCTGCTTCATTCCGTAGTGTTGGTCGCGCGGCTTGTTATACTGCGAGATCGAGCCGCAAGCGATGATGCGTCCTTTGGGGTTGATAGTCGCGAGAACCGTGTCGAGCGTCTCGCCGCCGACGTTGTCCCTGCGCGGCGAAAGGGTCAGTGCGGAGGAGCGAGGGAGGGGATCGGAGGACAAACCAGTAGATGTCGGGCGGGTGTTGCTGGAGGATCTGTTGCGTCGAGTCGGTCTTGTCTGTCGCCCAGCCCATGAACAGGCATCAGCCACGTCTTCCACAAAGAAGCCCGAAGACTGAAACCTCGCCGCAAGCGGGACGCACAGTTGAAAGCGATGTCGAACCCGATTTCCTTCAGAAACGCGACCTTCTCGTCCGAGCCTGCCGAGCCAACCACGAACAACCCGTCGCGTTTGGCGAGTTGGCCAACAATTTGGCCTACTGCGCCTGAGGCGGCCGATACTGTGCGCGCCCGGGTTCAGTAAGAACGCGGGAGCAGAGGGAAGGCAGGCGACGCACCAAAGATGGTCTCCCCTTTCTTTGGCTTGCCGATATCGTACAACCCAACCCAAGCCGTCGCACCCGGCATCCCACACGCGCCCAACAACGTAGTCCACGGCAGCCCCTCCTTGTTCTCCACCACCCTCCCAAGAAGCTTGACCATCTTTCCGGGGATGAGGGCGTATTCGGAGGCGTCGAAGCGGCCTTTGTAGATCTGACCGGGCTCGATAGAGGGTTCGTCGGAACGGAGGACGACGCCGATCGCGAGGGTTGTCAAGGGCTTGTTCAGCTCGAAGGGCTCGTTGTAAGACTTGAGTTTCGGGTCGCGCATCCTGTCATGGTCCATGAAGGTGTCAGCGATGTCAGATTGGGCGTGCATCCCGGTGCGCACCTGCCGCGCATGTACGGGTCCAGCGAGAGGGCCTGCCGCAATCCCCCGTCAGCTCAACGCCAAGAGAAGAGAGCAACCGGGAGCGCACCTTGTTCTGGACGAGGATGCCACCTTCGAGAGGGACGTTGTCGATGTCGATCTCGTCTACACGGCGAATGAGGGTCTCTCCAGGGACGGGAGCGCCTGTAGGCGGCCTTGCGTAGACGAGCGATGCGTTTTGGACCATGGCACTGGCTGAGGGTGTGGGACGAGAACGGGAGTAGCTGGTCGAGCTGGAGTGGCTGTGGCTGATCTAGCAGGAGTGAGTGAGAGCGTGCACGGTGAGAGCAAGGGCTACGACGGCGTGCTGGGCGCTGAGTGAGCGCGAGTTGTTCGGAGCGGAGACCGAGAAGAGGATCCCTGACCGGCGAGGGCGTTCCCGACTGCCGGCCAAGTTCAGCGCAATAAAGCACTGTCTAATGAACAATACAGTCAACCCATAGCCAGTCAAGTCCAGCTTGGGCGCGAGAGCGGCGAAGGAGGGAGGCTGGCTCGTCGAGTTCGCCGCGATGATGTCGCTGTCCTCGACCACACCGCTCACCGCGCTCAACGACGCTCGTACCAAGTCTGTACACCGCTGGAACACTCTCACACACCGTGCAAACCCATACAACGCCCCTCGAACGACCCGCTCAGCCCTCGTCGCCGTCTCATCAGCCTCCTCACTCGCGGAGGGATGCCCAGCTCGACACACTCGTCTCCACGAGCACGGCGACTAGCGCGACCCTTCCCACTCTCCATGTCGATGCCGCCCATACCCAACTCGTTCGCCCAGCCTTCCCTGCCACTCACCACCTCGCACGCCGAAGAGGACCTGTTTGAGGAGCAGTACTCGCCGACGAGGGAGCGCACGGCCGCGTACTTTCGTGAGGCGGTCAACGAGGTACAGAGTGTGTTGTATGGTGGCAAGGGGCGCGATAGAGACGAGATCGCGAGGGTCGTCGGCGAGCTGTACGACGGCGGCGCGAGTGAGTCCCCTCTTACACTCCCTCGAAGCTGCCTAAGCTGACCAAGTACGCATGCGCAGTCTTTGAGAACCCCTTGACACTCGCACGGGGCAAAGAAGCGATCGCCGACATGTTTGCCCTCCTCGCCCTCGTCCCGGGCACGATGTGGTCCGAGATGGGCGACCTGACCGAGTCGCGCTCGGCCTACGACGGGAACCGCCTGATGGTGTTCACGCACACACTGCACATCTCGCTCCTCCCTTCGCTCGACTCGGAGAATGCGCCGCATATCGGGGGAGGAGGAGGAGGAGCGGCAACTGCGACGCCCTCGATGAGGCGGAGCTACTCGTTCTTCTCGCTCCCTTCGACTCCCTACCCTCAGACGCCCTCTTCCTCGTACCCTTCCTGCCCGCCCGAAACTCCAGCAAACGAGACCGCCCATCCAGGAATCTTCTCCAAGACCCATCCCGCCTTTTCCGCGCGCGACCGCTGGCCCTCGACGTCCCTCCTCTCCGCCTTGAATCCCCGAACGATCGCCTCGGCATTGACGACTCTGCACCTCAAGCTCCATACGCGGCTGCTCTTCAACGAAGAAGGGCGGATTATCGCGCATGAAGATCTGTGGGGACTGAAGGAACTCGTCGAGGGAGTCTTTCCTATCGTCGGTCACTTGTACGCCGTGAACCGACAGGGGATCGGCTGGCTCGCGGGACTGGCGAGTCGCACGTTGCTGAGGAAACAGTCGGCGTCGAGCGAGGGCAAGGACGAAGAGGCGCGGTTGATTGGGCTCCGGAGCGAGGCGGGATCGAAGGGGTGGTCATTTCGCACGCCGCCTCAGCTGAGTGGGTCGGGGAAGGCGCTCTACGGTACTGGAGCGGTGCAGGACGGGTTTGGAGTCGTGAGGCGCGACGAGGAGGCGCTTGGAGCGAGTGCGTTAGGGTTGGATGTCGCACCTGTCCCGACGACGATGGACGAGCTGGACAGCGGTGGAGAGTGATGTGTCGTTGTTTCTCTATTGTGTTGACTGTAGCACTGTCTAGCTCGTTGTTGCCATCCATTTCACTCGTTGCGTCCTCGACCGACTCGAGCTCTCTCGCGACCAAGTCCCGCTCGTTGCTCACACACAACCACGCTCGCTCGCTTGCTGGGACTCGTCAGGCTCTCCAGCGCACGCTATGGACTCGCTCGGCTCGCTCAACACGGCTCTCCCGCCGAATGAGCAGGCAGAGGCGTTGCTCGCTTCGTCGTTCCGTCAGGCCGCACTGTCCATCACCGCGCTGTTCAAGCAGGGCAAGAAGGCCACGAGCAAGGGTGCGTTCACTCTCTGTAGTCCTAGCGAGTCCGTGCGGGCCAAGTTAACCGAGTTGACTCCCCCTTCCTCCTCGTCCCGCTCATCCTCATCAACCCACGACTCTCACCACGCACAGCATTCATCGCAGGCCAACGCCAAGCACTCCAAGAAGTCCTCGAGTTCCTCCAAGCGATCCTTGAGACCCCGGACAGGAATGCGGGAACGTCGAGGGGGGTCGCGGCGCTCGCGGGAGGAGGAGCGGCGGTTGGACCGGTTGATGTTGCGCGGTTGATCAACTTTATTTGCGTGGGTCTCACGTGCTCTCCTGGATATATCCGCGGATGCGGAAGACTGACGAGCCGCGTTTCGGCGTGCAGGCCCGACAAGAGGCGCTCAAGGCAGAGGAGGAAGACCGCGACGAAGACGAGGCGAACCCGCCTTCTTCTGCTTCTGCAGCGGGTCCTTCGTATGCGCCTCCACGCCGCGCAGCGTCCGAAGCGCCCGCCCCGCCGTCCCCGCTCCGTCCAGGCGTAGCCTTCGGTCCGCGCGCCTCGACTTCCACTTCCTCCACTCTCCCTCCCCGCCCTGCATCTGCGCATGCTCGCTCGTACTCAACGGGCATGTCGACCTCCTCTTCCGCACCCGCTTCTCCCCCCTCTTCGACTTTCTCCCCGCCCTTCACGCGCCAAACCTCCATCTTCCAACCTCGCGCCTCGACTTCCGCCTCATCCTCACACGGTCCGTCATCGACGTCCTTCGCACCCCCAACACTCTCCCTCGCTCCTCCCTCGCCCTCCCCCCTCGGACCTTCTCCAATCCCGACGTTTCTCTCCGCCCCAACGGGCCAGTCGACTCCCCTCGCGCGGGAGCGTCCCGGTCGAGCACTGAGGTCGCGTAACTCGAGTCGCGGTGGGAGCGCGAGCGTGGGTGGGAGCAAATCGGTGAGCGGGACTAGTACGCCTGTTTCGACACCCGGTGCGGGTGTAGGCGCGGGAGTTGGCGGAGTGGAAGAAGAAGAGATTGAGCACCTTGGAGCGGGGATCAAGAGGCGGTGGGCCTCTTCTGCCGCTGCAGGACCGGCGGGCTCAGTCGTCGAGCTCTCCCCTCCTCCGCCTGATCCCGCTTCTTCGGCGGAAGGAGGGATGGACGTCGAGCCGATGGCTGACATGGAGGGATGGGACGGCAGGGGCGAGAGGCCGCTCAAGAGGGTTACGAGGACGCCGAGGAATAGCGGGATGGGTGGGGCGGGGACGCCGTCGAGTCTAGAGGAGGCAGGGGAGGGACAGCAGCAGCGGTGAGGAAGGAGGGTTCTTGGGCTTACGGCGGGCAAGAGGGTGTGGTGAGTCGGTCATTGTGCATGTTCTCCTTGTTCTCCTGTGTGTGTGTCGTTCGCCATCGTCCTCTAGCATGTCATAGCAGCAACCTTTGCATCGTCGAAGTCGTCTCTCGACTGGAGCTTCTTCCGTCCGCCCTTGCTTCTTCGCTCGCTTCAATCCCTTGCTATGCTGCTCTTCGTTGCAGCCTGCGCGTGCACTTCGGAGAAGTGCAGGATGTCCGAGAACAAGTCCGCCGCCCGCTCGAGTCCGCGCCGCTTCGTCCGTGCGGGCCGACGACGAGCTCGTCTTGCTCTTCCTCTCGCTTCGTACGGCTTACTTGCTACATACTCACTCTGACTGGACTGCTTCGAGCTTGTTTCGCCCCTTACGCGATCCCTACCGCTCCTTGACTGCCGATATCAGTGCGTCCTCTGCCTCCGGATCCACCATCGCATCCTCCCCGCTGACCACGCTCGATGTGACCCGCAGTGTGCTCAACCAACGCTACCGACTTCTTGCGAGCTCTGCCCAAGGTGCGCGCACCCCGAATCGCTGTTCTGGGCATCGCTGACTATTGTCGAACCGCAGTGCGAGCACCATATCCATATCGAGGGCACGCTCGAGCCAAAGATGCTCTTCGCCCTCGCCGAGCGACACAACATCACCCTCGACTCGTCCATGTACAGCACCATCCCCGCGCTCGAAGAGAGGTTCGTCCCCTTCCTCCCGACTTCTCCTCAGTTCTTGCTGAGCGAGTAACTCCCGCGCAGATACCGCAACTTTGCCAACCTGGACGACTTCCTCGCCTATTTCAACAAAGCGATGGACGTCCTCCTCGACGAAGAAGACTTTGCCGCCCTCGCCTTTGCCTACATGCAGCGCGTCCATGCAGATGGACTCGTACACGCCGAGATCTTCTTTGACCCGCAGGCGCACACCGGTCGCGGAGTTGCGTTGAGTGTGGTGGTGAACGGGTTGAAGAAGGGGTTGAAGCAGGTGCGTCCTTTCCTCCTCCCCGCTTCGCTTCGTCAGGCTGACTTGGTCTTGGGGCAGGGCGAGCTCGAGTTCGGCATCTCGACGGAACTCATCATGTGCTTCGTCAAGCACTTGCCGGTCGAGTCGGCGCTGGAAGCGGTCGCCGAGATGAAGCCTTTCGTCGAGAAGGGGGACGTGATTGGGCTAGGGGCGGACTCGTCGGAGAAGAACAACCCTCGTGCGTCTCGTGTCTGCTACAACATGTTACGGAGGAACTGACGGATGCGCCCGCAGCCTCCAAGTTCGCCGCCGTCTACTCGCTCGCTCGCGAACTGCACTTCCCGCGCCTCACGATGCACTCGGGCGAAGAAGGCCCCGCCGACTGGGTCCGCCAAACCGTCTTCGACCTCGGCATCAACCGCGTCGACCACGGCTTCCACGCGGCGGACGACGAGAAGTTGTTGGAGGAGCTCGCGAGGCGCGAGACGTTCCTTACGCTGTGCCCGTTGTCGAATGTGCGGTTGCAGGTCACGCCTGAGGGAGTGCACCAGAGTCCGATTCCGCTGCTGTTGGAGAAGGGGGTCAAGTTCAGCTTGAACTCGGACGACCCGGCGTACTTTGGCGGTCCGTCCTCTCCTCCCCTCCCTTCTCTCCCTGTTGCGCGCTGACTCCGCCCCCTGAGCAGGCTACATCCTCGACAACTACCTCGCCGTGCACGCCGCCTTCAACTTCCCCAAACCGACCTGGCGCCGGATCGCACAGAACGGGATCGACGGATCGTGGTGCTCGGACGCGCGGAAGGCGGAACTGTCGGAGCGGTTGGAGGCGGTTATGCAGCAGTGGGAGGGGAAGGAGATTTAGAAAGGCGTTATCCTGCATATTATGCATAGACCTAGGATCGGAATAGACGGCTTGATATCCCTCTCAAATGCGGGCGTAGAAGGAGAGGGGAAACGACGGATGCGAGTATGCATTTCAGACCTGGCGACGACGTGAAGGACCGGAGAAGAACCGCTGGACGACTATGCGAGACGAGGGTTAGCGAGCGGCATCGAGGAATGAAGAAGTGGAGACGCACTCCACACTTGCGCCGCGCTCATGCCGATCATCAACGCGCTCTCCATCATCGAGAAAGTCAGGATCCGCCACTCGGTCGACCGCACGGTCGAGACCTGTACTCGAAAGGTCAGCGAATATGATAAGAAGAGGGCAGAAGCGAACGCACATTTCGGTTCTCCCGCGTCCTAAAGTACTTCTGAGTCCGCTGGATGCTGCTCAGACTACCACTGAGCTTGTAGATGCTCTCCTCCAGCGCGCTCGTCTGCTCCGTCAACGCCGTCGGTTTAGCGGGCGCGACGGGCCGTGGTTCCGACTCGACCATAATGTCAAAGTCGACGAGCTTCTCCGAGAAGGAGGACATGTCGTTGTTGAAGCAGAATGAGTACTCGCCGACGTGGTGGGCCGTGAAGATGTAGTCGCCTTGTCGCTCGCGCTGGCCTTCGATGACGATCGTGTCCGTCGGGTCTGTCACCATCCAGTCGATGTCGAATGAGCCGCCGGATTGTACCTGTCGACGTTGAGCAGGTCAGCACGCGCAGGTCTGGGTGACAAGTCGCTCGGAAGAAAGGGCGGTGGGGGAAGAAGCGAAGCGTACGGCAAAGTAGAATCCGACCTGCGCAGGATGAAGATCAGCTTGCATGTGCCTCTGGAAGCTCGCACAGACACACCTTCTCGCCCGCCTTGTCCACCGCCGCGTAGAAACACGTCCGCTGGTTCGCCTCGATGGTGGTCGTCAACGCCGAGCCCGCCGCTCTTGGCAGTGCCGACAGTAGTGACAACAGAAGTGTCGAGAATGCGAAGAGCATCGCTGCTGGTCGTCTGGGCGAGAGTGAGGGGGCCATGCGGAGAAGAGACTCGTGCAGGGTGACGGGGAGGTGAAGGGGGAAGTCGCTCGTCGGCGGTCGTTCAACGCTGCTCAGACTCGTTCTACAGCAACGTCCAGCGTAGCAGCAGCCTCGCAGGGCGGGAAAGCGGGCGAGGGAGCGGTGCGGACAAGGCGAACGAGCGAACCGGACGCGACAGCACCTCGTCGGCTCCTTCTTGTGGGCGGGAGTCGAGCCTGCAATGCATGATAGGCTCTTTCTGAGCAGTAAAGCTTCCAAACGAGCCGTTTCGAGCCTTTGCAGGCGTTGTTCTCCTCCACGCGACACCCTCGACACCCTCACAACCTGCTCGACTCGCTCAAAGAGCCTTTGCTACTGTCTGAGCACTTCCCAAGATCGTACAGAGCCGCCCGCTTTGCCCCAAGCTGTCGCCGTGACCAACTTCTCTCCCTCGCGCCTCATCGCGGAAGGTCAACCTTCGACGAACGCTTTGACATCGACGACGACACCGCTGGACTGGGACTGGACAGGCTAATGCCGCCCGCAGCTGGGCCGTCGACGCAGGCGCGCGCGACGCAGCCGCTCCCGCAGGCGACGAACGCGCTCCTCCACACTCTCGCGCCGATACACTCTGAGCACTTCCCGCGCCTTCAGCACGCCGTGCAGCCCGACACGAGCGACATTGCGACACAGGAGCAGAAGCAGGATGCCGAACAGAAGATCGCGCTGCTCAAGAGCGTGCTCGGCGGGTGGATGCAGAGCGTCGAGGCGGATCTCGAGGGGGGCAAGGGTGCGCCAAGCTGATCTGCTTCGTGGATAATAAGGCTGACGAGACTGTTCACAGACCCGACAGCGACCTCAGAGAATCTGGTCGCGCTCGCCTCGACACTTCCCGGCTCCTTCTCCGGCATCAAGGCGAAACCTCGCTTCCTCCTCTACACCTCTCGCTCGTCCCCCTTCTCGACTGCCCGAAACCCGCCTACACCATCCCTCGTCAACGGCTCGCCCCGCAAGGACGCGCCGAAGGACGGCCCGTCACTTCAGCCTGCAGCAGGCGTCGAAGGCATCCACCCGGAGGAAGATCTCGCGACGTTCCTCGTCTGTCGGAGTCTGAGCGTCTCGAGTCGCCTTCAAGCAGCTCTCTTCGACCCCGCCGTCGAAATTTCGATTGACGAGACAGTGCGAAGGGTCGCGGAGGAAAGGGCGGCTGCATTGCGCGAGCTGGAATCGCTTATGCAGGGCATCATCGAAGTGCTGTGCGAGAGCGCACTCAGGGTTGACTGGCGGGCTGGAGCTGCGAAGGACGATGCCAAGAGCGGCGGAGTGGGAAAAGCGAAGGAGATCGTCGAGGAGCTCATCCGCCTCATTCGAACCCTCCTCCCGAAGACCGCCGGCGACGAGCAGTCCTACCCACGCACAGTCACCCTCTTCGAATCTTCCCGCGCGTACCAACCTACACTTCGTTCGCCTTCGAAAGCCGGCGCACCCGACGATGCCACCCCTCATCGACCCTCCCTCGCCGTCAAAACGCAACATCACGCCATCTCCCTCGTCCTCGTCGCCCAACGCATCCTTCTCGCCGTGACCGCCTCGACCGCGTATCTCGCAGAGTACCGCCTCTCCGTTCTCGACCTCTTGCTCTCGAGCTGGCCCGTCGTCGGCTCGCTCCGCCCAGCTGAAGACGACTCGACGACGCTCTCGCGCAAGGGCATGGTGCGAGCGAGCGAAGAGCTGGACGTCACCGACTTGCGCAGGAGGCTCGCCGTTGAGTGGCTCGCCTGCGTTCGCACGGTGTTGCAGCGGTCGCACGATGCGTTCACGCTTGTCGAGGTCGAGGCGACGAGCGGTCGCATGCTTGATGAGCTCAGCGAAGCCTTGCGACACCCTCGAGGCGCTGGCGAGGCGGGACTTTCGGCGGAACGGCTCGAGGTCTCGCTCGCTGAGGTCCTTGCCCTGATGTGGAAGGCTATTACGAACGTGAGGAGTGCGACAGGACAAGCCGGCGGCTTCGATGGCCTGCAGCAGAACGTCGCGGCTTTGTTCGCAGCCGAAGGCGCGCAGCTCGTCGACGCTTATCTCGGCAAGGATGGGGTGTCGACGGAGATGAAGACCGCTATCGCGCTCATTATGAGTCTCGCTGTCGTCCTCGAGCCGGCCGAACCCTCCGACTCGACGTCCTCCCTCCTCGACACCCTCTCTCCTTCAGCCTTGTCCGCCCTCGAGCAGAACCTCGCACAACTGGGCCCGAAACACCTCCACGACTGCCCCGACTCGCTCGTCGCCGTCTCGCGCATCGTCAACGTCGCTTTAGCCGCGCTCAAGGACGAGATGGTCCACCGGAACCCGCGTCTCGACGACGTCGGTGTGGACGAGGGACCCGCTCGCAAGCGTCGCAGGCTCGGCGATGCCGGCGCGGCGCCAGACATTGGCATGGACGTGGACGATGCACCCTCCCGGATACGGCGGCCATCGACCGAGATCGTAGCGAAGCTGATGGAGGCGGCGAAGACTCGGATCTCGACGTCTCTGGGCTCAGACTCGGCGAGGATCTTCGAGGCTACGGGCGAAGCGGCGGAACAGACGGCCGTCCGCCTTATCTCGTCCCTGCACGAATCAACTCCCGGCCTCGCCTTCGAGATGATTCGTACGATCGGCCTTCTGAGCTGTGCCCTGAGCGGATGCCTCGACTTTGCCTCCTGCGGCGACAGCGCCGACACCCCTCCCGCGCCATCATGCGCGTGCTGCGACTCGCTCCCAGCGACCGATGACGACTCCAACGGCCGTGTCGAACTCCGCACCTTCACGCGTGAAGCGCTTCAGGCATTCTCCCAGATCGCTCCCGCCATCCTCGCTGCCGCCGCCAAGGACGACAAGTTGCGCCTCGCGGTTTTCAACGCCGCAGCTCGTTTGGTCCGACACACGCGTGTCGAGCATGCGTCTCTTGCGGGTGAGAAGGATAGCTTGTTCATCGCCGTCCAGCGCGAACTCGAAGGATCGTCTCGCAGCGGAAGAATGGCGGCAGGGTGAGCAGCATCAGCGTTCCTCCTTTTCGACGGCTCTTAATGACTTTTCATCACAGTCACGTCCTCATCGCCGTCGCTCAGGCGAGGAAGGAATCAGACGCAGGCGACTCCCTCCTTCGCGACCTCTTCAAGCCGGTCGACAGCCTGATCGCGCGGGAGAACCCGTCTCTTACCGAGACGGCCCTCCAGCTCGTTGGCTCTCTTGCCAGGTGCGCTGAAAACTCAGGACCTCGACGCTTCCTTACTGACCAATATCGCGTCTTGCAGGGCCGCCGAACTGCAAGGTCTTCTCGAATGCGAGGCTCTCGCTCGACTGCTCCGCCTGCTCGGCCACCGCAACAGCTTTATCAAGTCGCTCGCCAAGCTTCAAATCACGCAGGTCGCCTCGCATCGAGGCATCAAACCCTACGCTCTCGTCCAGCCTCATTTCGCGACCCTCAGTCCCGCCCTCCTCTCGTCGACGACGACCCTCACGGCAGCTCTCGAGGTATTCCACCAGTCTCGGGAGTCGCTCCTCCGCATCACCCGCGAGCACACGATCCCCGGCATCATCCTGCACGACAAGCAAGCACTCCTCCGCCAAGTCGCGGACGCTTCGCGTACCACTGTCCCTGAGATGCTCTGCGACCCGCCAGTCGCTTCGGCTGTTCTGGCGCACCTGTACATGCAGCCGGATGACCAGCGCCAGCGAGGCCTGAAGGTGCTCATGCGCGAGTGTCGGGGCGTCGTCCTGGCGAAGCTTCTCGAGTCGATCAATATCCCGCTCGTGTACAAGCTTGCGCTTGAGCTCGGCGACGAGGACCAAATGGTTGCAGCGCAGGTGCGTCCTTGCTGTCCCGCCTGCGCGAGGCGAGACTAATCTTTGCTCCTCGTCTAGGCGGAACGCGGTCTCAAGGCCGTCGAGCGAGCGCGACTCGGTCACGCTGCCAGCGCGCACATCGACCCCGCGCACGTACTCAAAAACGCGATCGTCGGCATCCTCTCGCACATGAACCGAGGACTGCACGAAGCCGGTCACCAGCGACCGCTACGCGAGAAGCAGAAGATTATCCGCAGCCTCGACGCCATCACGCGCATGGTTGGCCGAGCCATCGCTGGGTTCTCTCCACAGGTGCGTAGGCTCATTGACTTCCCGTTGCTCCACAGCTGACACATCGGGCATCGCAGATCATGGCGACTTTGCAGACTGCGCTCGAGCTGCCCGGCCTTCGACTCGTGACCCTCGACGCCTTCCGATCCTTCCTCCAATCGCTCAAATTCAGCGACATTGGCGCCTTCATCGGCCCGACGACAGCAGCATTCGTCCGTCTTTGGCCTGAGCTGACGAATCTCGAGCGAGCGTCGGCGGCCAAGACCATCCACTACCTCGTCGTCGAAAATGTCGACAGTCTTTCGCAGCACGTCAAGGACGTTGCCGACCTGAGCGGAATCCCCGAGCTCGCGCAGGCGGATCGGCGACTCCAAGCTGCTCGGCGCGGATGGTCGCTCTTCGACTGGCTGCGGCATCTCCTCGACCGCATCGCGAGCGAAAACGACGTAGTCACGCTCCAAGCCCTGCGCGAGCTCAAGGTCGTGCTCTCGAAGAACGTCGCATCGATTCAGGCGCTGGCGACGGGCGACACTTTCGACCCTGCGATTGGCCGGCTCGTCTCCGTTCTGCTGTCCGCTGCAGTCAAAGACAGTCCGGAGAACGAGTCGATCCGGAACGTCGCCTTCGAGTGCATCGGAATCCTCGGCGCTGTCGACCCCGATCGATTCGAGCTGCCACCAGTGGAGCCGCCGCCCGTCGTCCTCGAGAACTTTGACGACCGCAGCGAAGCTATCGACTTCGCCATTCGCCTCATTGAAGACCTCCTCGTCGGCGCGTACCGCAGCACGAACGACACCAAGCACCAGGAGATGCTCGCCTACGCCATCCAGGAGCTCTTGCGCTTCTGCGGTTTCACCGAGGACCTCATTATCTCGCCGCAAACAGCGGCACACGTCGACCCGCTCACGCTTCACCGGTGGCAGAAGCTCCCGAAGACGGTCATCGAGGCGTGCGCTCCGCTGCTCAGCACGCGCTTCTCGCTCGCCAACGACCGCGCGATGCAGCCTGCGACCTTCCCGATCTACCTGTCGACGACCGTCTACCGCGACTGGATCCGAGCTTTCGCCAACGAGCTGCTCAAGGGCGTTCGCGGCGAGACGGCCGGCCAAGTATTCGGCGCCTTCTCCGGCCTCTTGCATCTGGAAGACACGGCCGTCGCCCAGCACCTCCTCCCGCACCTCGTTCTGCACGTCGTCATCTGCGGCTCGGACGAAGATCGCCTGAACATCAAGAAGGAGATGGAGACGGTCCTGACGGACCAGGTTTCGCCTACGCACACCCTATCGGAGAACAGCCGGTTGCTCGCCGCACAAGTATGTCCGGCGACACAATCTCCGCTTCAACGAATGGCTGACGATGCTTGCACACAGACGGTCTTCTCGCTCATGGACCACGTCAGTCGCTGGATCACGCTCGCAAGAAAACGCCTCGCCGACGCCAAAGCGCTCCGCAAAAAGACGAAGAGCAAGCCGGCGCCCATCGAGTCGAAAATCACGCAGCAGCTCGGCGACGTCGAGGGCATCCTCCAAGACATCCCGCACATCCTCGTCGGCCAGGCTGCGCTGACTTGCAAGGCATACGCTCGTTCGCTGCTCAACTTCGAGTCGCACATCGTCGCACAACGGGCGCAGAAGGGCTTCGACGTCGACAAGGACCTCCAAGTCTACTACGAGAACCTGCACGAGTGCTACGCGCACCTCGACGAGCCCGACGGTATGGAGGGCATCTCGACCAAGATCCTCTCCCCGAGTATTCTCCACCAGATCCGCGAGCACGAAAGTACTGGTCGATGGACGTCGGCGCAGAGCTGCTGGGAGGTCAAGCTTCAGCAGAAGCCGGACGAGCCGGGCAACCATGTCGGCCTGCTCCGCTGCCTTCGCAACCTCGGCCATTACGGTGAGCGAACGCTTCCGCCCTCACAAGCGACGTCTGACTAACGGTGAGCTTGCCGCAGACTCGATGCGAACGCACATTGCCGGCTTGCTGCACGGTCGTGGCGACGAGGTCGACTGGGAGCGCATCCTTGCGCCCTTCAACATCGAGGCGTCGCTCTTCGTCGGCGACTGGGACGCCGTCGAAGACGTTCTCGAGGTCCCCGGCGTCGAGGGTGCTGAAGCGGCGTTCGGTCGCGTTCTCTCCGCCATCCGCACTGGCGACCGTGACCTTGTCGAGCGCGCCTTCTACGACGCTCGCGAGCAGCTTGGTGGACCGCTCGTCGCTGCAGGTCGGGAGTCTTATCGTCGCGTCTACGACTCGGTGGTACATCTTCACATCCTCGACGAGCTCAGCTTGATCAACGAGCTGCAGGTCGCGAGCACGAAGGAACTTCCTGCATGCGTCGAAACGCTCAGGAACCGCCTTGACGCGACCTCACCGTCTTTCCGCGCCCGCGAACCCATTCTGAACCTCCGCCGCACCGCCCTGCGTCTCACTCTCCCGCATGAGCAGGCAGCCAAGACGGAAGTCGGCAATTTGTGGCTCGAGACGTCGAAGATTGCCCGCAAAGCTGGTCACTTTCAAACGGCATACAGCGCAATCCTGCAGGCTCGCGACTACGACGCCGAATACGCCTTCCTGCAGAGCGCCAAGCTCTTCAAGGCAAACGACCAGCCGTTCAAGGCCATTCAGGAGCTCGACAACCGCTTGAAGCCGATCCTCGCCCGCTTCAACGAGAGGGACCCCAACGACCCGCTCATCTCGCACGACAAGCCTGGACCGATCGCCAAGGTGAGCCGTCTGGCCGGTTTCGTGCGAGGTCTGCGGGGCTTACGTTGACCCTGCAGGCCGCCCTGCGCCGAGCCCGCTGGATGCAAGAGGCAGGGCGCCTCGACCAAAACGAAGCGGTCTCACTCTACAACGAGGTGACCGCGCTCGCCCCGAATTGGGAGACGGCGTACTTCCTCCTCGGCCGGTTCTGGGACCGGATGGCGCAGGAGAAGGAGAAGAAGCAGCCGAAGCACAAGCAAGGTCGCTACACCGGGTCAGTCTAGCCCGAACCCTCTTCCCCGAGCATTCGTTGACGATTTCCGTCCGGCAGCGATATCGCAATGTTTCGCTGCCAGGTCATCAAGCTCTACGTTAGGTCGCTGGCTTGCGGGACGAAGTACATCTACCAGGCGCTCCCCCGCACCTTGACCATCTGGCTCGAGATGGGCGAGCGACCGTCCCTGGTCGAGCACTCGAAGAACCGCAAATCGAAGTGAGTCGTGCGTGCCGAGTCTCGCCAACCTGATGCTGACCGTCCGTTGTCCCAGCCCGCAAGCCGCGCTCGATGGCGAAGACCACGACCTCCTCAAGTACTTTACCCGCTCCAATGGATACATCCGCAAGGCCGCCGTTCAGCAGCCGTTGCCGGCCTACCTCGTTGGTTGTTCTTCTCGCACTGTTGATTGACGTTGCTGACGCTCGCTATACGTGCAGTGGTTGACTGTCCTTCCGCAACTCGTTTCGAGGATCCTGCACGCCAACGAGACGCTGTATGACGTACTCGAGCAGGTTCTGCTCAAGGTCCTGTCGACCTTCCCCCATCACGGGTTCTGGGCGATGGCTTCGGGCGCGAAGTCGAACACGAACCGTCGCTCGAGGCGCAACATGCGCATCTTTCAAAAGGCCAAGGTCCGACTGACACGGTCTCCTCGCCCGAGTGGCCGCGTGCTGACGTCCGAAAGACTCACAGGAAGCTGCCGCCGCAAAGCATGCATCGGATGTCGGCGCCATCGTCGACGAAGGTCTCCGCCTGGTCGACCAGTTGCTCGTCCTCTGCAACTTCCCGATCAATGGCAAGGTCGACACGCTCAGCCTCAAGAAGACGTTCCCGCAGCTTTACAAGACGGCGCCGTGCAAGCTCATTATCCCGCTGCAGAGCTCGCTCACGGTCTCGCTGCCTTTCGACGCCTCGCAAGCCGCCGCCCACAAGCCTTTCCCGGACAGTCTGCCGGTCTTCCAAGGTGAGTTCGCTTGCTGCAGAAAGCTTCTCCTCCGTCGTCGCTAACGGTCTCTCTCGCAGATTTCGACGACCAGATCGTTGTGATGAGCTCATTGCAGAAGCCGCGCAAGATCACCGTGCGAGGCGACGACGGCCGATTCTACTCGTTCCTCTGCAAGCCCAAGGACGACTTGCGCAAGGACGCTCGCCTGATGGAGTTCAACGCGATGATCATCAAGCTTCTTAAGAAGGATTCGGACGCGCGTAGCCGCAAGCTCAGTGCGTCCCGAACGTTGTCTTCGCCCCGCTCTTGCCGCTGATCCCCTCGCACTCTCAGACATCCGCACGTACTCGGTCGTGCCGCTGAACGAAGAATGCGGCCTTATCGAATGGGTCCCGCACACGGTTGTCCTGCGAGGCCTCCTCAACAAGTCTTACTTGTCGCGCGGAATCGCTTCCTGGGTGCGTTTTCCGATCGACCGCCGAGTCTCGCCGTCAGCTGACTGCTCTTTGGCCGCAGAGTCCGGAGCTCAAGCGGATCTTCGACGGCATCCGCGACGATCAGAAGCGGATTGGCGAGCGATTCGACAAGGAAGTCTTGAGCATGTGAGTGACTCGAGACCCCCTTCCCCTACTCCTTCCTGACGCTTTTACGCAGGTTCCCGCCTGTCTTCCACGACTGGTTCCTCGAGACCTTCCCCGAGCCGTCGGCCTGGCACCGCGCTCGCCTGGCCTACTCGCGCACAGCTGCGGTCATCTCGATGGTTGGTTTCGTTCTCGGGTGCGTCGCCGTCCTTCTCTTGCGCCCGAGCCGCCTGCTGATGTCGCCCCATTCGCAGACTGGGCGACCGTCACTGCGAGAACATCCTTCTCGACGCGACCACCGGCGAAACCGTTCAGGTCGACTTCAACTGCCTCTTCGACAAGGTGTGTTTGCTTCTACTGTCTCCTGCTGGAGTTCGTGGACTGATGCGTCCCCTCACAGGGCCGCACCTTCGAGGTTCCGGAGAAGGTTCCGTTCCGCCTCACGCAGAACATCATCGACGGCATGGGTGTCACCGGCTTCGAAGGCGAGTCCAGCCGACGTTAACGTACGAGATCTCAAGCTGACGTCCTCTGCGTTCTCAGGCGTCTACCGCCGCGCTTGCGAGATCACGCTTCGCATCCTTCGCGCCAACAGGGACAGTCTCCGCTCCGTCCTCGAGACATTCTTGCACGACCCGCTCGTCGAATGGGTGTATGTCAGCAAGAAGGTGGGTCGCGGAGCCGTACAGCCCTCCTTCAGACGGACGAAGTTGACTCGTTCCGCCTCGCAGCAACGCGAAACCGGCACAGGTCCCGAACAAACTCGCGCGAGGGCACTCGAAGCGCTCGAGCCGATCGACAACAAGCTGCTCGGGCTGCAGGTCACGTCCGACCCGGAGTCGATCGGTGTCAAGGAGGTCAGCGTCGAGGAGCAGGTCGAGAGGCTCATTCGCGAGGCGAGGGACTCGAAGAACCTCGGAGCGATGTATGTTGGGTGAGCGCAAGGTTTCTCTGTCCTCGCGCAGACCGATGTTGACGCTTTTGTGCCTCGACAGGTGGTGCGCGTGGTACTGATCTGTTTCGCAAAGTCGTTCGCATCCCGCATTTTCTGCATGATACGCGTTGTTGTAGCACAACCTGCACTCTAGTCCGCTTTCGCATCCGTTCGCGAGGCTTGTGCATTCTGTCGAGAAGAGCAGGCAAGCAAGTCTAAAGGGCGAGAGCCTCACTGTTCGCACAGACCGCCGCCGAGCTGTACAAAAACATGCCTTGCAGATCGGCAGGCGACAAAAGCGACATCATGCGTCCACCTCCATCTCGCTCGCGCCGGCGCCGCTGCCTTCGGGACCTGTCGCAAGCCCGCCTGACAAGGGAACAACCTCTTCTGCGACGATGAGCTTCTTGACCTCTGCGGACGCAAGCAGGGTCAGCGGGAGCTTCAGAGAGGCGCAAAAGCGAGGTGTACGCACCCTCCTTGGTCCACGCCGTGACCCCTCGCCTCCACTTGTAGTTGCGCTCCTTCGTGACCTTCTCGTTCGGGGTGCGGTAGTTCCGCAGGTAGTCGGTCTTCGCCTTGCCCGTGTACTTGCCCTCGACGTGCTCGCCCTCGATAACGCACACATCGACGTTCGAGCCAGACCCCAAGTCGTTCCAGATACCCGCCTCGATCGCCTCGCTCACGACGTCGATGGCCTCTTGGCGCGTCATGTTGGGCTTCCAGTACGTCTCGAAGACTGCCATCGCTGCGAGAGAGCCGGATCCCATCGTCACGTAGGGGAGCTTGTCGGTGGAGCCGTGAGGAGCGACGGTGTAGAGGTGAGGGCCGGTAGGGTCGATGCCGCCGAGGACGAGCGCCGCGCCGACTTGCCCTTGGTATCTGTGCGGTACCAGCTTAATCAGTGTGCCGTTCGACGGAAGAGAGGAGTGCACAGGCGAGACGAACTGGAAGAGGTACTGCTTGAGCATCGTCATTGCGGTCGCTACGAGCGGTGGTCGACCGGTCGAGAGCTCGTGAAGCTTGATGTTGGAGCTGATCATGTTGGTGGTGCTGTTGAGACGTTCGAAAGGGGTCAGCGAGACTTGCGTGGACGGGTACACCTCTTCATCAGTTTGGAGGAGGGAGAGGGAGCGTACAACTCAGTGTCGGCCGCTGTACCCGCGCCGCAGCATCGAATGTGCTCAGAGATGTAGTGAATCTGTTCGAACGGGCCCAACACGGTCAGCAAACCAGTCCTTGCGCACGTCGCCTTGACCGCGTAATCGGGAGAGGATGGTGTGGGAATACGGCGGCGCACCTTCTCGCAGTTCTTGTCCGCGACGATGGGACCCTCTGTCGCACGCGTGTCTGCGCCCAGGACGATGCCCGACTCGTACACGACGCCGACGATGGTGGTGCCGGTCGAGGTGGCCTTGGGGAGGTGCAGGTTGCGCTGGCCGAGGACGCGGTTGCGCAGGGCGTTCTCGAAGGAGAAGCCTGCGTTCGAGTCTGTCAAGGCAGCCATTTCCAGCGAGTGTGAGAGTGTGAAGCGGTGTCAAGACGGCGAGATGACGAGGAGGGGAGGGTTGGCTCAGCACCACTCGCTCGACCACGGCTGGACACGCTCAGATTACTCGTAAATGCTCTTACGCCGACTCGCCACGCCGTCCAGCTGTCCCCGCCGACTCTCGTCCCGCCCTCGCTGCTCTCCTCCTCGTTCCCCGCTCGACTCGACTTCGTGATCCCTTCTCTCTGTGAAGCCAGGACAAGCATGACAACCGTGGCTACAGTGCGTTGAGACTTGCGCAACTGATCTCTCAGCTTGCGCTGACCGGAACGCGTCCTCGAATAGCCATCCCCTCCGCTTCCCACCATGAACCACCCGACTCTCGTCGATCTGCCGCTCGAACTCCTCGACACGATCGTCGACCTCGCATGGTCGGAGCTGCCCAAGCCGCGCTGCTTGGCCCGTGCCACCGCCTCCAGCCATGCTTCGACCGTCGTCGCCTGGCAACGATGAACCTGCGCGGAGCGAATGGCACGGTCCTTTACTACGCCCTCAAGTTGAGACCCGCCATAGGCCGGCACTGCAAGGAACTCAAGGTCCTCTCCTTCATGCCGATCGACGCCAGGTGCTCCGAGGTTTGGTGGAGCGTACTGCTGTCCTCGATGCCCGCGCTCGAGCGTTTGCAATGCGCGGGACCGTACGCCTACCGCATGTACAGCGCAATCATGGACATCACCAACGCACGCAACCCAAATTTCCTCCCTCAGCTTCGACACCTGTACCTCCCCTTAAACCCTTGGATCGTCCCCGATCCGCTTCGCTACGAGCGCATCCCGTCGCTCGACTACTATCCCAATCTCGAGTCGCTTGCCTTCGGCTACGACGAGTCTTACTGGGGCTCCAGCGGCACCTCGCCAGCCGGCGCTGCGGCGGAGTCGACGGTTCAGCCCATTCCGCCTCTCGCCGTACTCGGACGCCTTCGCGACCTGGGCATAGTCGTGTCCAGCCAGAGTCAAATCTTGGAGGACTTCCTACAGCAGACTACGCACCTCGTTCGACTCGACATCGGCTCAATCCCCTCGCCTCGGGAACTCAGCGAACTCCTCGAGGTGCTACCGCGCCCCGACATCCTTGAAACTCTCGAACTCCGCTTCAGCCGCAAGTCAGTACCGGCGGATGCAACAAGTCTCAGCGAAGGATTCGTCGACGATGGTGACGAAGGGATTCGGGTGTCCCTCGCTCCCTTTATCCGCCGCTTGCCCGGCCTGAAGTTGCTTTCCTTCAGCGACCACTGCACCTGCTTCGACCCCAACTCGATCTCTGCGCTCAAGTCTATGCCGCCTTTGCATTGCCTCAAGCTCAAGTGGGGATTCGAGATGTATCTCCAGCCGGAAGTGATCCTCGCCTTTCTCAAGACTCTCGGCGGCCATGCTCCGCGCAAGGTGTGCTGTGACCATATTGAAGGCGGATATACGGGCAAGTCCATCCGTGACTTTCTGCCAATCGACCCGAACGACGAATTCCCCGACTCCTTCGACGTCCACGCCGATTGGTCTATCCCCGAGTGGTTCAGTGACGATGTCATGATTGACGACATCCGTCAGCTGGTCGAGTACAGCAAGGCGGCAGGCGTCGAGCTGACCGGCTCGATGGTCGACGGTCTCGACGTCAAGGCGAAGTGGGACCGGGAGTCGGCGGATTACGAGTTGTTGCGCGAGGAGCATGAGGCAAGGCAGCGGGAGGCTGAGACCGAGGATGAGGAGTCGGACGAGGAGTCGGATCACGAGGAGTAGCACTGCACACTCTTGCAACCGCTCCTTCGCGCAGGACCTCGAGTCTCTCGTCGTCAACTCCCTCTCGTTCGATCGCTGCTTGCATGTGCTCATCAAGATCACTTTGTTAAGCCCGAGGCGAGTGTCTGCAGTGTCTACGACGGCCCGCACGACGCTCATCCTTTCCTCGCCTCCTGGTCAAAGGTTGTCTCCGCCCTTTACGCTCACTCGCTTGGTTCCGCTTACGCTGCCGGCAGAGCTCTTACCAGCACCTTTCGACACGCTTTGACGATGACCAGCGCCGCCCAGCGCCTCTTCGCGCGCCTCACCTCCCCCTCGTTCGACATCCTCGCCGGCGTTGCGCCGCCCGCTCCCACTCCCTGCGTGCACGAGTCCGATGCTACTGACCAATCCATCCCTGTGAGTAGCGCATGCTGTCCCATCACCAGCGCCGACTGACCCTTTTCTCCCTGGACAGCCCGCGACCTCCTCGTCCCGACGTTCCTTCCTCGACCTCCCGACCGAACTCCTCGAGCGCATCGTCGAGATGGCGTGGCCGAATATGAGCGGGCATGCGACTGTCATTGCTCCCTGTCGTCGACTGCAACCCGTGTACGATCGCCTATCGTACAGGTCGATTTCGGCCGACGTTCTCCAGCTGCCGTACTGGTCCGACAAGATCCGTTGGGCGCCGGCCCTCCTCAACTACGTTCGCGAGTTCAACGTCAAGACCCATTATTCGCTAGACCGCAGAGGCCACGAAACAGCGTGCCCATCCGAACGATACTATTTCGCCCTTTTGTGCCGCCGCATGCGCCAGCTTGAGATCCTTGACATCTCCTCCGCATTCGACGAGGGACTGGACGCGATCTTGTACGACGAGGTCGCCGATTCCGCCTTCCTTCCGAATCTCAAGGAACTCGGGCTCCTCTACAACCCCTTCAAAGCCGCGGAACCCCTGCGCAGTCAATACTTGGAGGCTCTGGACCAATACGACGATCTGGAGCGCCTTGTGCTTCGCCCAAATATGCCGCGGGTCAAGGCTGGCGTCCACGAATCCACCGTTCACGAAGCAACGACCTCTCCACCCGTCGCCATCTCCGCCCTCGAACTCCCCCGCCGCCTCACATCCATCACCCTCATGCTCAAATCGGACGACACTTCAGCCTCGGGTGTTCCCGCTTGGGTTTTTGAACTCTTCGGCAACATGTCCAACCTCAGCGAACTGAACCTCACCCGAGTACCAAGCGTGACGATCCTCCTCCGCCTCCTGTCCACCTTGCTGGGACCTTCTCACCTACGTCTCCTCGACATCTCGTTCGCACTCTCAGAAGACGAAGACCCCTCCTTTACCGTTTCTCACCCATCGTACGGAGAGCGGGCGGTATGCGCGCCTTTTCTTCGCCTCCTCCCAGGGCTCCAGACCCTCGTCATCGACAACACGTCCTCTCTCCTGAACCGGGCATCGCTGCAGATTCTTCGGGAACGTCCTCCTTTACATCGCATCCACTTCAACGAGCTAGACGACGCCCCGGCAGACCCCCCTATCGACTTCTTGCACGCCCTGCAGGTGTTGGGTCCTCACGTACCTCACGAAGTGGTCGTCGAAGATCCATGCGAGCACGAGCGGTGGTCAACAACTGTCGATAATGTCCGCTTCGGTCCAGTCTTTGCGGGAGAGGAATTCCCGTCTATGAACGATGCCTTCAATAACGGCTGGGACGACCCTCCCGAGGATTGGAGCGAGCGCATGGACGGTTGGCGCAAGCTTATCGAGTACTGCGAGGTGACGCAGCTGAGGTTGACGGGAACCGTGCGGGACTCGGTCAAGTTTGCGCAGGAGTGGTATCAGGAGACGCTGAATTACTCCAAGCTACGGGCGGATCATGGGTTACGGAGGGGACTTTGGGGAGAAGGCGGTCCACTGAGCGTGACTCCCGAGGAGGATGTATACGAGGAGCTCCATCAACTCCTGCGCAACCGCAGACAAACTCATCTGGTGTAGTAGAACGTGGTATTGTATGCATGACGTTCCGGCGTGTACTGCGTTTCATGGGAGGGAAGGCTGAAAGCAATCGCTGAACGCGATGTCTTCGTAGAGAGCGGCACGGCGTTAGCCTTTCTTCTGCTCCTTGACAGCCACCACTGTCACTGATGCTTCGTTGTTCCTGCCCAGCAGTGTCTTCAGCCTGTTACACAAGCGTGGGCGTCTCGCCTCCCCTTGCGCCTCCCCGCGGGGCGTCAAGCTGACGGTCGCAGGCCGTGAGCAGGTTTGAAGGGCGTAGCATGCGTGTCATAGGATGCATAGAAGCTGTCGAGGTGTGTCGAGGTGTGTCGAGGCGAGCCGAGGCGCTGCGTCGCTCGAGGGTGGCGAGCAGCCATGACGGGTTTGCTGCGTGGTTACGAACAGAGTCACAGAACCTTGGAATCAGCGAGGGAGGGAGGAAGGAAGTCGAGTGCGAAGCCCAGCGAGAGCACCCCAAACTGCGGGAGTAGCTGCACCTGCCCATCGCGTCTCCAGCAATGTACGCAGCCAGCCTTGGACCTGTCTGAGCGAGAGCAGTGAACGGCGGGAGGGAGACTTTCAGGCTCTCGCTCGACCACGAACCTCTTCCCGCTACACCAGCTCAAATTGGCCAGCTGAGCATCGAGACAAGCCATGCAGTCATCCTGGAAGTGCGTGCTAGCCGCTCAGTGTCTCTCCAACGCTCGCTGACCGCTCCCGCTCTCTATCTCTCAACCTCACCCCCCTCATCACTCGCCTCGAACACGCCGTCTGCTGGGCTCGTCTGGGCACTCCTTGCTTCTACAAACGCCGTTCACCGCGTCCGTGTCCCCCCGCCCTCCTACGGTCCATTTCCACGACTCCCTCGACCCCTGCGCCCCACCTCCTGTCACACGCCCGACTCCTCCTCCTCCTTGAACGCCTACCAGATCCTTCGCAACGTCCCTCCAGTCTGTCGCAGGCCAAGCCGCCTCGACCGTCCAGGGCGCGACGCAGAACATCGACTTCAACACGACCGGCAAGAACTTGTCGAAGGGGTTCGCGACTTTTAGCCAGACGGTCAGGGAGAAGGCGGGACAGGTCAACGAGGACGATGTGACTGAGCTGCCGCAGGGTGCGTCGCGGCTCTCGAGGAACAGCTTCAGGAAGTTCTGCTAACCCAACTCCTTCCCGCAGAATACCTCGACCTCGAGCGCCGCGTCGATGGTCTCCGCCTCGCTCACCAGAAGCTCCTCCGCGTCGCGAAAGCCTACGAGGGCCACTACGACTACCCCGTCAACCTCGGCGAGTCGGCGACCGAGATTGGAGGCTCTTTGGCGCACAACTTGAGTGCTTGGGCGGCTGCAGCGACCAAGGGTGCGTTGCGTGGCGATTGCGCTCGCGAGGAATGCGGCAGTGATCGCATGAATCTCTTGCTGAAACCGGCCTCGCTTGTGTAGGTACTCACCTCCCTCAGCCTCAAGTTGCCGAGGTGCGTCCCTCTATCCTGATGATAGCCTTTGGGAGGCGACTTCCGCTGATTCTCATCTTCCTGACGGACTTGGGTCGCACGCAGAAGCCCGTCGAAGTGCAAAAGACCCTTCCTCATGCCCTCTCGCGCGCCGCCGCCTCCGGAGCCGTCGAAGTCGGCCCCGGCCGCCTCTCGAACGTCCTCAAGACGTACGCTGTCACGCAGGACAAGGTTGGTACTGCGAGGACGCGGATGGACGAGGACATCAGGTGCGTGCGCATGGTTGATGAGCTGTCGACTGCCCGTTTCGAAGGCCAGCCGCTGATCGGGTCCATTGTTGCTTCATACAGCAAGAACTTCCTTCAGCCGTGGTCTGCGACGCTCAACTCGTCGATTCAGGCGGCGATGAAGGCGAGGCAGAACGTTACCAAGGCGCGGTGCGTTCGCGATACGTCCTTCAGGAGTGCTCGGTGGACAACACGGAGCAGGAACTGATCATGGGGAACTTGCACACTCGCACAGGGTCTCGCTCGACGCGACGCGCGCGCAGTTCAAGAATGCGACGGGCCAGAAGCAGGAGCAGTCTCGCATGGAAGGTACGTCCGAGTAACTCTTGTTTCTCCACTCGTCCTAGCTCACAGTCGTCTCGCACATGCACAGTCGAGGCAGCCGAAGAGCACCTCGTCGAGGCGACCGAGCAAGCGATCAACTTGATGCGCTCCGTCCTCGAGAACCCCGAGCCAATCAAGAACATCCACGCGCTTCTCAAGGCGCAGCAGACGTTCTACGCCGAGGCGAGTGAGGCGCTCGCGAGCGTGTTGGGCGAGGTTGAGGAGGCGGGGACGCAGGCTGAGGCCGAGTGGAGGTGCGTCTCCTCCTCCACAGTCCTCCCTACGCTTCCGTCGCTTTGCCAGCATACTCTACTGTCAAGCTCATTGCGTGGCGGGTCTTCAGGAGCGGTCACTGACGCTACTCCCTTCGCTCGAGCAGGAAGTCGCGCGACCAGTAGACCCGCTCCCACGCTCCGTTCCGTCTGTCGTCTCCCGCGGTACCTTCGTCCATCTGCAGTAGATTGCTCGTTCAATGGAGTTTGTTCAACGCCTCTGAAGCGCATCTTGGCGCCGACTACATTTGGCTCGCTCTCCCCGCACCGCTCCGCCAGACGACTCGCTGCTTTGCCGCTCTCGCTCTCGCTCACAACGCTCTGGCTGGACTGGGACTGAATTGCTGAGTTGCTATGGCTGAGAACGGAGCTCGCGAGGCCAAGACGCGCTCCAGGAAGGGCTGCTTGACCTGTACGTCCCGCTTGCCCATCCTCATCGCTTCGAGGCAACAACTGACCGGGTCGCTCTCTGTGGACCCTACCGACCTTTGCACCTTCTCTGAACTTGTCCTCGACCCCGCTGGACCCGCAACCAGGCCGCTCCCGGCACAAGAAGTGCGACGAGACGCACCTCCCTGAACACGGCGAATCCTGCAAACGCTGTTTTGACGGGAACTGGGTGTGCCAGTGGCCTGTCGCTGGCGGCGGGACCTTGCGGACGTTCGTGCGTGGAGCGGCGAAGGAGAAGAGGGAGACGAACGGGCCTGCGAGTGTTGGGAGACGGGAGAGGGAGAGGGCGTTGGTTATGAAGAAGGGTGAGAGGAGGAATAGTATGGCGGACGGTCGAGAAGACGTGATGAATGGCTCGGCGGTCGATGGGACGTCTGCCGCTTCGACTTCGTCATTGTCGCCATACCCCTCGACTTCTCTTCCTCCGATATCTCGCCAATCTTTCGCTCAAACTGCGTACCCGAACCTCTCTGCTCCAATGCCGGCCTTCGCCATGCCCCTTCCGAGCATGTCGCCAAGCGATTATCCCGCCTCAACCTCCGCCCATCCCTACCTCGCAACATCCGCTCCCCTCGCCTCCTTCTACAACCCAGCCGCCTCGCCTCCCGCACTCGTCAACCCCGCCGCCACTCTTGCGCTTGAGACAAACGACCTCTCGCAGTTCTTCCAGTCGCTCGATGCGGAGTTCGCCAACTGGGACGGAGTCGAGGCAGATCCGCTCATAAGTCCGGTTGGTCCTGCGGGTCCTGCAGCGAGTTTGGCGGAGGCGTCAGGGGCCGCGCTTGCGTTAGGTACAGAAATCGACGGAGCGAACGGACCGAGCGGCGCGGACGTCGTGGACGGGAGGGGACGACTGCCTCGTCTCGACTTCAGCAACACCTCCGTCTCAGACGGCCCAGCTTCAGCCGTGCCGATCGACGATGCGGAGCCGACGTCCGTCCATCAAGACTACAGCACCTTCAACAACGGATTCTTTCGCTCGCTTCCGAAACCCTTGCGCGATATCGTCGTGCAGAAGGTCCACAACGTCGTCACGACGACCGAGCTGGGTCGTAACGCTGCGATGGCCATCGTCATGCTTTATCGGCTGCGACTACAACAGCAACAGCGCCCGCCAGATCCGGCGGACTCGACTCCGGTAGATGGAGCTTCGAACGAGGACCAGCAAGCTCGCCTTCTCGCCCAGTCGAACCACTACTTTCAGCGCGCACTTGAGCACCTACAAACGCCGATTCCGCTCGAAGCCAAAATGATCGCGATGCTCGATCTCCAGACGTTCCAGTTCGACCAATTCGGCGCGGCGGCTGCGAATGCGATGCTCCTCCTCGGCGAAGTCTGGATCAACGAGGCGCTCGGTTCACAGCCAACGCTCGACTTGTCGGCCATGCGCGACCCGGCAAACGCGCTCCTCACCGCTATCGCCTGCACCGACTGCCTGCGGTGCATTTCGATCCCCGGCCGACGCACGATCTTCTCCTTCCCCGACTTGCCTGGCGACCCCTCGAACGGCACGCCCTCAGCCGTCGTCTCAGACGTCTCAGCGCACAAGCTCAACGTCGACACCCACCTCGGCCTTCCCGTCGGCTTGCTGCTCTGCGTCGCAGCGACGACAAATCTCTCGTGCGACATGGAGGCGTTGCCAGACGAGCTCGTGCGCGTCAAGGCAGATGCGATTGAGGCGGCAATCAGAGGATGGAGACCGCCTCCGCCGTCGCCGCACGAGCTGGCGGACCCCGTCTCTTTCCACGACAAGGCGAGCACGGCGGAGATGTGGCGATACGTGCGTTCGTCGCCCTTTTCACTCTGCTCTTCAGCTCACCTCTTTCGCGTGGCAGGCCACGCTCGTCTTCCTCTACCAAGCCGTCCACCGCCGCGGTCCTCTCAACCGCGTGATCCGCGAGGCGTCGCAGCAGATCATCTCGATCGGCTCTCGCATGCTCCAGCCGAACCGCCCGAACCCTGCCTCCCATCGCGCCGCTCCTTCAGCCGGTCCTTCCGCCGCAGCGTCGCCCTCATCCGCCGCGCCCGGTTCGCCGCACGACTCGCCCTTATACGACGACTACCTCTCTGCTCCCTCTACCCGCGCAGTCCCCTGGCTCCTCGCAGGCACCTGCGCCCTCACGCCCTCGGACCGCGCGTTGTGCCGTCAAGGGATGCTGGAATGCGGCAAGCAGCTCGCGTATCAGGACGACGTTGCGGCGCTCGAGCGCGTTTGGGAGGTCGTCGATGAGCAGGGGTGGGGAGTCGAGTGGAGGGCGTTGTTGCAGAGTGAGGGGAGGGCGGTGGCGTTCTTGTGAGTGAGAGAATGGGGAGGTGTACGTAGTTTGTTGTCGGAAGTACGAGCTTTGCGCAACCAGGACTTTCGACCAGTGCGGAGCGAACGAAACGAAATTAACTGCAACGAGAGTTGTCTATTCCTGCGCATCCTGCCAGTTCCCACGGCCTCTCTATCCGCTCGTCCCACGACTTCCTTACTGCAGCTGCGAGACGCAATTAGTGAGCGGGCACAAGCGAGGAAGTGGAACGACCGCAAAGCTCACATCCTTGACCTTCTCGATCGCCTGCGAGAGGTCGCTCTTGAGGTCCTCGAGCTCCTCGATACCAATCGAGAGGCGCACTGCAAGACGACGAGTGAGTAAGCGAGCGGAGGGGGAGGAACGCAGCGGACGCACGTAGACGAGGGTCGCATTTCGCGTCGGAGATGATGCGCTGCTCGATGAGGGACTCGACACCTCCCAGGGATGTGGCGTGCTACATGCCCGAAGCAAGAGAGCGTGGTCAATGAGAGGACGGGGATGGGCAACGAGGAAGGGAGGACGCACGACAAAGAACTTGAGCTCCTCAGGGAACTTATCCGCCTGCTTCCTCTCCTTCAGCAAAAGCGAGAAGCAAGCCGGTCCGTCCTCGAGCTGCTTACCCGGTCCAAGCAACTCGGCCGCGTCCTCCTGCAAACTCGCATGCCAGACTTTCTCAATCACGCCTCCGCCTTGGAAGGTCGCGAGCCATGCGGCGAGAGCGGTTGCGGTGCGTGCTTGGCGTTTTATGCGGAGGGGGAGGGTGCGGAGTGAGCGGAGGAGGAGCCACGAATCGAGCGAGCCCGCGATGCTGCCTGTTGCCATGCGGTCTTCCCAGCTGCGTGGCAGTAGCATACGTCAATCAAGAGACTGTGAGAGCGGGACCGAGAACCCGCACGTACAGCTTGACCCAGTCGGCCTTGTCGCGGACGCTAACCGTGCCGATCAAGGCGTCCGAGTGCCCGGCAAAGTACTTGGTGCCGCTGTCTGCAGTCGCGGTCAACCACCTCTCAGTACCGCAGAGATTAAAACAGGTAGAATGAGGATGCACGCATGACGATGTCCGCTCCCCATCTGAACGGATCTGAGAGAGGCGGAGGAGCGAAAGTCGAGTCGACGCCGACTACGCCGCCGACCGCGTGAGTCTTCTCAGCGTCTGAGCGAGGAGGGGAATAATCAGTTGCAGCGCCGGAGAGGTATGTTAAGAGCGGCACGCACACTTGGCGATTGAGCGCGACTCGCCGAACGGGTTCAGAGGCGTCTCGACCCAGCAGAGGAGCTTCTTGTTCTTGGGGTACTCATCATCGAGCTTGATGACGGTCTGCACTCCCAAGCAACATCAGCCGACGTCCTACACGAGCGCAAAGGCAAGACCGCATCGAACTTACGACCTGGTCTTCTCCCCTGGTCCGCCTGTACAGGTCAATCCCGACATGCGATCCGTGGTACCCATCGGTGATGGCGATCACGTCAGGGCGGACATGAAGGAGGATGGCGAAGAACGCGGCGATTCCAGAGGGGTAGACGACGGTAGGGTGACCGATCACAGCGGCTAGGACGTGCTCCGCGCGGGTCGTGATGGGCTGGGTCTCCCTGTAGGCGTGCAGTGTCAGTAGAAGAGAAGAAGGCGGGGGGAGGGGGAGAGTGCGCACCTCGAGTAGATATGGCGCGAAGGCTCTGCCGGGTCCCAGTTCTTGTCGAAGTAGCCGTCGTCGGCCGCCGCGATCTGCTCGAGGGTCGGGTGACGGAAGGTGGTCGAGGTGCTGCGAGCGGGAGCACGTCCTGATGAGCGTGCGGTGACATAAGTTGCGCGGAAGCGGAGGATGGCCGGACCTGATAGCAGGAGCGACTTCCGGCCCGCTCAAGTACTGGTCAGCGTGGATGGCCTGTGTCGCGAGTCCAGCTTTCGAGTGTGAGGCCATGGCGTGTGTAACGAGAGCAGGGAGAGAGAAAAGAGCGAGAAGAAGAACTGGCGAGGTCGATCGGCGAGTCGGCAAGCGCGGCTGCAGAGGCAGTCGCTTCGCAGGGCCAGCCTCGCCTGGACTGTGAGAGAGTAGCGCGATTAGCCGTCGCTGAACATAGTAAGACGGCACCGGACAGCGTACGAGAGCGAGAGAGACGTGCGACGAGCCTCGGCGGCGGACTTGTCGGCCACCGGCGCTTCGTCCTCTAACGTCTCCGCTCATCGACGCTTTCTTGCTCTGCCTGCTTGGCATGTTCCACAGCTCATTCACACGGCTACGCTCAGCCACAGCAAGCCGAATCGCAGCCATGGCCGCAGCTCCCCTAGTTGTCTCTGTCTCGCTCGCACCGTCACTCAACCCAGACGGACAGACTGGAGGGTCAGACGCGACAGACAAGGCCCACCACAAGCCTAACGGAGGCTTCGTGAACCCGTGGAAATCTTTCAAGGTGCGCCCTGCTGAGGTTGACCTCATCGCTCGTTGCTAACTGATGAAGATACGTCGGTGGGTGTGCGGCGTGTAGGACCCGGGCAGAGGTGCGTCGGAGCTCTCGAGGGAGTCTTCTTGACCTGCGCTTGCTGATCGAGCGATTTCGTTGCCGTGCAGGACCGTCGACCTTGTTCAACGCCTGGAAGAGCTGGGAGAGTCACCCTGTGCGTCCTCCGTTCCGAGCCATCCCTCTCATGATCATCACTGATTACTCCCTGCAGGTCCCGCCGCCCGAAAAGCTCCCCCGCCTCGTCCCACCAACCTTCGCCCCTCCCTCCTCCCTCTCCGCCTCCGAAAAAGACGCCTGGTACGCCGACTTGAAAGCGACATGGCTCGGCCACGCCTGCTTCCTCGTCGAGTTTCCTGCGCCGCCGGGGCAGAAGGGAGACGAGGAGGGCAAGAAGAGAGGGTTTAGGGTGTTGCTTGATCCGGTTTGGAGTCACAGGTGTTCACCTAGCCAGCGTGAGTGTCGAGCGTCCTCCTTACAAGCATCCGAGGTGCTGATGCACGCTTTTCGCCCGCAGTGATCGGACCCGCTCGCGTTACCAAGCCGCCCATCCCGCTCGAGGAGATCCCGCACGTCGACGCCGTCGTCATCTCGCACAACCACTGTACGCTTTCCTCTCCTCTCTTTTTCGCTCGATCCTGTGCTCATCCCCCACCTCGCAGACGACCACCTCGACATCGCGACCCTGAAGCACCTCTACTCCGCCCAACCCCACGGAACCCTCCACTTCTTCCTTCCGCTCGGCAACAAGTCCTGGTTGGAGAAGACGATTGGCGTCAAGTCGAGTGAAGTGACCGAGCTGGATTGGTGGGAGGAGAGGGTGGTCAGGTTGGGTGAGAAGGAGACCGGCGCGGAGGGGGAGGGAGAGGGGGAGAAGTTGAGGGTCGTATGCACGCCTTGTCAGCATGTGCGTGCCGCTTCCACCTTCTCGCGTCTTCGTTCACTGATGCGTTCTGTCGCGCAGTTTACCGGCCGCAGCTTGACAGACGTGAGCACGCATCTTCGGGATCCTCTCTCCCGCCGCGTATCTGACCCGTGCGTGCTGTCGCTTGCAGCGCAACGACACCCTCTGGGCCTCCTGGTGCATCGAAAGCAGCACAGGCGGCAAGATCTGGTTCGGCGGTTCGTTCTCCCTTCTCCTCCCTCCCAGTTCTGCAGCTGACTCTCCAGTCTTCAGGCGACACGGGTTACCGCACGGTTCCGCGCGGCGTCGACGCTGAAGGACTCGAGAAGTACGAGACGTGCCCTGCTTTCGCCGAGATTGGGAAGAGGGAGGGACCGATGGATATGAGCTTCATCCCGATTGGTGCTTATCAGCCTCGTACGCGCTCTCCTGAATTCGTTCTCCTTCTTCTCTTACTGATGCGGTTGCTCTCGCGCAGGCTGGCTCTTCAGTAGCGTTCGTACCTGGTCCCCTTCACCCACGACTGCTTCCTCAGCTAACCTTCTCGCTCGCGCAGGTCCACTGCTCGCCCGAAGACTCGGTCGAGCTACACCAGCACGTGCGGAGCAAGAAATCTATCGGTGCGCTTCGTCTGCTGCCTTTCCTTGCGGCATGCTTGACTGACCGTTGTTCGTTGCGTTTCACAGGTATGCATTGGGCGACTTGGGTCCGTTCCTTCGCCCCTTCGCCTACAAGCCTAGACTAACTCTCTCTCCTCCGCGTCCTCAGATGCTCACTCCCGAAGAAGCACGCCCCCTTCCCCTTCACCCTCCTCCTCACACTCCCTAACCGCCTAACCCCTCTTCACACCCGCAGATGACCGAACCCCCGCGCCGTCTCCGCTCCGCATGCGAAGAGTACGGAATCGGGGAGGACGAGTTTGGGGTGACGGATATTGGCGAGACCGTGAGGGTGAAGGTGGAGCGGAGGGGGGAGTAGAACGAGGAGAGGGGTAGAGGTTCTTTGTTTATGTTGTTACGCATTCGTGTTCATCTGTCTTTTTGGCTCTCGATTGGTGTAAGCGATCGGGAATGGGAGGATGAGATGGCAACGACACGAGAACGAGCAAGAGGAAGACGAGGAAAGCGCATGCGAAGGGGAAGCTCCAACAGGAAGAAGAGGAACCGAACGCATACAAACTCGAGAAGCAAGAGCACACAACAAGCTGCAGAAAGGATGCTCTTCACCACCCGTCCTTGTCGCCCCCAAAGCGGCGATACTCGACCAACCGACAATCGCTCGTCGAGTCCTTGCCCAACCCAACCGGCCCATCCTCGCGCTTCTTTCCACCCGCGGTCGACGACGAAGTTCGCCTCCCAGCGGCCGAAGAGCGCGGCGTTCTCGACCCGCTCGCTGCCCCTCCCTCCACCTTCTCCTTCCCCTTCCCCTTTCCGCCCTTCTCCTCCACACCCGAAGACGGATCAAAGGCAATCCTGTACCACCCTCCGCTATGCGTGATAGCGACCAGCTGGCTTTCCGTCTTCTTCTTGCGCGCCTCTGGAGCGTGGTGAGGTGAGGAGGGAGTGTAGGGAGTTGCCCCGGTGATTGTGGATGGACGCGAGGGAGGAGGGTGCGTGCGAAGGTTTTCTTTCTCGTGCGTCGACGTTGGGCGGGCGCGAGTAGGCTGGGTGGAGGAAGACGAGGACGGGCGGACGGATGAGGAGGTCGAGGTGCGGCGGTTCGACGAGTCGGCCGACGGTGCGGTTTCGGGTGCGGGTGCGGCGACGTCCTCCTCTCCTTCGACCTCCACCTCAACCCACGCACAAAGACACACATCATCCTCCACCGTCAACGGCTGCGCGCGGCCTTCTCCCTCCTTCGGAGCAGGCGTGAACGGCGTAGCAGGGTAGGGCGAGGGGTTCGAGAGGGAGAATGGGAGGCGAGAAGCGGGGGGCGCGGGAGGAGGGAGGCGGAACTGGGAGTGCGACCATTCGGAGGAGAAGTATTTCGGGAGGTAGGGCTTGAGGAGGGAGAGCTGCTTCTGCCGAGGAGTACTGCGGGACTGCGACTTAGGCTACGGATGGAGAGCTCGAGAGGGAAAGGTGTACGCACGACGAGCCGCTGTCGGTTCCTCGCTCCGCCTGCCTCTCCTCCTTCGTCCGCTTCAAATTCCACACATGCACCGTGCCCTTATCGCTACTGACCGCGACCGCACCTCCATCTGCTCTAAAGCTGATCCCAAAGATCTGCGCCCAGTCAGTCCCGCGTCGCAGCTCTTTGACGAGGTAGCTCGTCTGTGCGTCCCAGACGCGGACGAGCGTGCCTTTGTTGCTGGCAGAGGCGATGAGCGATCCGTCGGGTGTGGTGGAGAGCGCGGCGAGGGAGGTTGTGTGTGCAAGGATGATCGAGATTGAGGGGTACGGCGCAGAGGTAGGATCGTGTGAAGGCGGAGGAGGGAGAGGCGGCATGAGAGGGTCGAGGGGAGGGAGGCGGACAAGTTGTATCTGGCCAGGCTGGCGACCGGGGAAGGCGAGGAGCGTCGAGCCGGGCTTCGTAGCGAGAGCGACGAGGCCTGTGGCCGAGAACAAGCGGATGAGCGGGAGAATCGAGAACGGAGGCTAGCCGGACACACCCTTCGGGTTGTCAGTCGTCTCGTACACGCCCTCCCTCCATATGCCCGTCGCACCCCCGCCAAGCACGAAGACGAGTACTCTTCGCTTGAGAGCAACGACGAGCCTGTCCCTCCGAGCAGCGAGTCCGAGGACTTCTTCCCTGAACTCGAGCTCAGCGACCGCCTGCTTCGCCTTGTCGTCCCAGAAGACGACCTTGTTGGGTGGGTAGAGAGGAGAAGGCGGACCGCCGACGAGGAAGAGGAGGTTGGTCCGTTCGAGAGGGAGGACGATCTTGAGGGACGAGTCGGGGAGATCTGCGAACGAGGCGGGCGGGAATAAGTCCAGCATGACGAGGGAGGTCGTGGAGGTGTGCGCACCCCTCCTAGTTACGACTTCGAGCGGGTTGGTGCGGTAGACGACCCAGCCGCGAGTGGTCGAGGTTGCGAAGAGGGACCCGTCGCTGTTGACGTGGACGGCGGTGACGGGCGAGGGCTCCTCATCGCTGAGAGTGTGCGCTGGGAGGTGCAGAGCCATGCATGGGGCGCTCTAAGCTGGGATGAGCAGGAGCAAAGGCGATGGTCGAGGGAAGAGGAGGGGGTTGGCATCGTCCGCAACACCCGCTCGAGCTGGACTGGCTGGACGATGCCGTACTGCACTGCTACAGGGTCGTACTGCACAGCTACGCCAGCCTCACCGCGCCCCTCTCCGCCCTCTCTCGACCTTCATCAGTTCGAACCCCACATCACGACAACACCGTGGGACAGGCGCTGTTGACTCGTTGATGGACGAAGGCGCACTTTTGACTCTCGATGTCGGTGCAGCTGTCCACAACCCTGCAAGGACGACGCCCCCGCCGGCTTATCGCGGCTACGCGGGATTCCGCTGCTTTCGACTCTTTCCCGCTCGTCGAGTCGGCTCAAACGCTCCTCCTGCTTGACTCTTTCCTCTCACTCGCGCAAACGAACGCGCCCAACCACCCATCTCTTCCTCCCACCACACTTTCGCCGCATTCTTCCCGGCCTCCCCACCCCTCGACAGCTGACCATGCACATCCCCGCCAAACACGCCGAACACAGCATGCGCGCCATGCGCACGCTGATCCGCCAAAACCCTCTCGGAATCCTCACGACCGGCCTCCCTCACCCAGATTACCCCTTCCTCCAATCCTCGCACATCCCGTTTATCCTCGTCGAGCCGAAAGACGACGCCGAGCTGGGCGTACTGAGGGCCCATATGGCGCGGGCGAATCCGCAAGCTAAGGCGATGATTGCCTCGGCGAAGAAGGACCCGTCGAGCGGGACCTACTTCCTCGAACAAGAAGTCCTCGTCCTATTCACCGCCGACCCGCACGGCTACGTCTCGCCGAGCTGGTACACCGAGACTAAACCTGCGACCGGCAAAGTCGTACCAACATGGGACTACTGTGCGGTACAAGTCTATGGCAAGGCGACGGTATTTGGGGACGCGGCGGACGAGCGGACGAGCGAGTACCTCCAAGGCCAGATGGAGGCGTTGACGGAGCTCAGTGAAGCGAGTGTGGGCAAGACGGGCGACGGAGCATGGAAAGTCTCGGACGCGCCTGAGCGGTACATCGAGTTGCACAAGAAGGCGGTTGTAGGTGTCGAGATCCGGATCGACCGCGTCGAAGGACGGACAAAGATGAGTCAGGACAAGTCAGCGAAGGACGTCGAGGGAGTTGTAGCTGGATTCAGGAGTTTGCGGACCGAGGCGGGCGAGAAGATGGCGCAGGGCGTGAGACGGGCGGCGGACGAGGCGGTAGCAGCTAAGTCGGCGGAGTAGCTGGCTACTCTCGTGCATCGCGGTCTTTTCTCACCACTGGCTGAATGACTTGAGCGCGCCTTGCGAGTTCTCCGTGTCAAGGCGGCTGCACATCCTCCGCCAACTCCTCCCTCAACTTGGCCACCAACACACTCCAAGCCCTCGCCATCGTGTCCCACAGCTCCTCATCCTCGACCTCCAACGCGTCCACATCATGACACAACCTCCTGACCCACTCCAACCTCGCAATGACCGCTCCAAGTTCCGTAGGTCGGGATTCGAAAGGTGAGGGCGGGACGGGGTAGGTGATCAAGTTGCCGAGGAGCGAGGCGGTTGAGCCGGTGTGGATGTAGGTGTAGAGGACAGGCCAGACTGTGCGGAATGGGATTGAGATTGGAACGATAGGGAGCGAGACGAGCGGCATGATGCTCGACACGCGGGCGGTCGAGCCGAGTTGCAGGGGCGACGGTGGGGAGGGTGGAGAAGGGGAAGGAGAGGGCGGGTAGCGAGAGTCGTAGGTCGAGGTGTGAACATGCGCGAGCGTTCGACACTTGAGCGACCAGACGAGTCCGTGGATAGGGACGTCCATCTTCTCGTGCGAGACGGGGAAGGTGATCTGTAGAACGTGTGTCGGGATCGGGAGAGGCGCAGGAGGAGGGATGCAGAGAGCTGGCGGGTTATCCGTCGTTGGCTTGTCGAGACTGGGGGTGTAGGGGCGCGGCTGGATGATTGTTCGTTGCGAGGCTTCCATCAACTGGGGAGCTGTTTCGGAAGCATGTTAGCAGGATTCGAGAGCATCAAGGGGAGCGGACACACCCAGTTTGTGGATCGCGTCCAGCGTGAACTCGCGAGGCGGTTCATCTGGCGTCCACAACAACTCGCTCGCCGTGGGTCGCGCATTGCGGTATGTGCGCGCATAAGGGAAGGCCGGCAATTCAGTTGGAATGCGTAGGCGTCCTGTCGGATGGAAAAAGGCGGGAAGGGCGTATCGGGCGGTGTCGAGGACGAACCGACGTGCAGATGCGCTTCGGAGCCGTGCAGCGGGGTCCCTGAGCGGCGCATGCGAGTCCGATTGGCGTATTTGACGCGAGTGCAAGCGAGCTGAGCGAGCCCTTCGGTTGTTAGCGAGAGCGCGACTCCAGCGAGAAGGAGCTGAATGGGAGCGGGGAGGGGAAGTGCGGAGCGGAGGGGCTGGGCGGTCCGGACCGTGACCCTTTCCCGCGACAATGCTTCCTGGAAGCCGCTCACGACATAATGAGGCAGTCAAATGATCAGGGACGAGGGCGGAATCTGCCGCAAGACGAGCCTGATCCGGCGGCAGAGACGCGACAGGGAGGACGCCCTTGGAAGGCCTGGTCTCCAGCAGCCTGCGGCGTGCCCAGTCAGTCCGCGCAGGTTACACCGAGAACGACAAGCGAGAGGCTGCACGCGAAATGAGGCACGAAAGCCTGGCCGGGAGGAGAGCGAGAGGAAAGCAGGCGTTTCGTTCGCAACGCAGCCAGTCACGAGCCGGTGGCCCCGCAGCATGCACTTCGCTGAATGGCGAGCGACGTAAGTAGGCGACGATGCCAGGAGATGCGATACGGAGGTCGAAAGTGGATGGGAAGACGAGAGGCGGCCTTTGCGCGCGGAGAGCCGGCCTCCCTGCTTGTTTTCGTCTCCTTCGCCGGTCTCCTCTGCTGTGGTCGTGTGCCGTCGTCGTAGGTGCAGTCGCAAGCGCGAAGAGCGAGTCGTTGGCGCAGGCGAAGTCGGGAGAGGGCGGCGTCGACGAGGGAGCAGGAGCTCGCTTAACAGCGAAGGAGACGTCGCTGTCCCTTCAAGCGGCAATGCGGCTACTCCCCTGCGCACGGCGTGGTCGAGCGGTGGTCTTACGATGCGGTGGGCGCGCGTAAAGAGGCGAACGAGTCGCGAGCGATGAGGAACGACGAGGAGTGAGGCGGGAGGAACGGCGGCGTCTGGCGAGGTGGGAGTGGTCGCGTTCGAGCGACTCCGAGTCGGTGCGTCCGCTGAGCAGCATCAGCGCAGCCATGCGGTCGAGTGTGCGAGCGAGTGAAGCGGAGGAGGACAAGCCGTGGCGACGAGGCGAGCGAGCGGGTCTGCCTCCTCGTCCACGCCAGCACGAGCCTCGCAGCGCGAGGAGCAACAACTGACGACGTTGTACTCGCAGGGTCGACGTATAGCATCAGCCACGACAGCACCAGTCGTTGTCAGCCCGGTCCTGCTCCTCCTCGCTCTTGTCGCCTCCGACACGCTTGTCATCGCCGCAGGAGGCCTGACGCTTCGTGGCAGTCACAGATTGAAGACAGGTGAACACCTGAGACGAGTCGGAGCACACGGGTGCAGCTGTGGCGGTCGAGTGGAGTAGAGTCGACCAGCTAGTCTCCTCAGAGCCTGTCCAGGTCGACGATGGATGACCAGCTGTGCTGCGGGCGCATCCACAGAGCTGCTGTGCGCTGCAGCTGTGCCGGGACGGTTGGATCTCCGGGTCAAGCAGGATGGGAGGCGGTCGGCGGCTCAGCCAGGCGGACAGAGGAGGGTATCCTTCGACTGCGAGGACATGCTCGATCGTGGACGCTACAGCGACGCAGACACGACTCATCACCACTTCAGCTGTCACGCGCCGGGTCCTGCGCCTGCATCTGCGTTGGTCGTCCCGCCAGGACGGCAACGGAACGGCGCGGCGAAGGAGCGCGAGAAGGTACACGAGTGGCTGGCGTCGCGGGCGAGGGTCGTTCGCGCACACAGCTATCGTTCATCGTTGACGAGCGTCGTCGGAGCAGTGTGCAACAGGAGGACAAGAAGCGGGAACCGGCACTCGACGATCTTTCGTCCGTCCACACCGCGACGTGACGCTGGACCAGCTCACTTGCTCCGCCCGCCGTTGCTCAGCTTGCCTACATGTTACGCTCTTCACTTTCGACACACGCGCCTCACCGGATGCGCGACTGCCGCAGCTGCCCCGGTTTCTCTCGTCTCCCTCGACATGCGGTCGTTTTGACGGACGGTTAGACCGCCAGGACGCCTCTTCCAGCTCAACCACATCCACGTCTTCACTCTCTGGCTCAGGCCAGGTGCTCGACCTTCTACGCTGTGCGAGGAAGGCCGCTCTCGACGACCAACCGACTACCTACCGCCTGGAGGGCTCGTGCGGAGCGTGTGAGTTGCCTGGGCGGACCCTGGTCGGCCCCTACGAGCTAAGCTGGTCATGGCCCTTGTTGTGTAAACCCGGCGAGGGCATGGAAGATGCAGACGTTGGGAAATAGAGGGACGAGGAGACTTGGATGAGCAGGGAGCGCCTCGTGGTGGCCCCTCTGTTTCCAGTAGAGCTTTTTATCTTGCAAGACGTGCACCCAGCGAGATATCAACCGCCAGGAGGTGCGAGAGCGAGAGCTTGCCAGGCAAGGGACTTCGCTCAACCGGTTCGACGAGGACAACTCGCTTGCCAGCGCTTACACACCCTGCTTCCGGCTAACGAGGACGCGAGCAGTGCCACAGAGCTCGACACTCTTCGTCCTAACCGCCAGCGAGCCGCCCAGCGCTTGCGCCGTCCCCTCTCGTCCTCATCATCCTCGACCTTGGAGCGACGACGAGCGATGGCGCTCTCATCGCGGTACACGACCGCGACAGCCTTCCTCGAGCACGCCTCGACGGCAGACTTCTTCTCCTACACCGTCCCGACCTCTGCGCCCATCGACGAGTCGGCCCCTCCTCCAACTCTCGCGCAGGAAGACCACGCTCTCGCGACTTCGACGTGGTTCCCGAGCGCCGAGGAGGGCGGACAGTCGACTGGATTTGTGCTCTCGAGGATCGTGGAAGATGCGTATACACTCGAGCTGCGGTGGTGCGCGTTCAGCCGGACGGCCAGGCAGGAGGGGGACTCGATGGACCAGGACGGCGCGGTGAACGCCTTTGAGGACCTCGACAAGCACCCTGGGACCCTTCCACCTGTCCGCTTCACCTTTCCCTCCCGACTCGTCCCGACCCCGTCTTTCGTCGTGACCGGCTCCTCAACCGACAAGCAACTCCAGATCTACTGCCTCACCGAAGCCGGGTACCTCTACATCCTCACTTTCTCCCTCTCGAGCCTGTTCTACGCGGCAGAAGGGTTGGGCGAGGGAGAATGGAGCGACGAGTACAGGGTCGAGAGTCTCGCGGGACGGACGCCGGTGCTTGTGCAGGGCGTGGACGAGGGGAGGGTCGTTGTGGGTTGTGCGGACGGCTTTGCGGTCTGCGTCGAGCTCGCGGAAGGGAACGGTGAGCTGTTCGCGCAGTCCGAACCGCTTCTCATCTGCTCACCCCGCTCCTCCAGACGCAGGACTGGTCGAAACGGAACTCCGCATGCCCTCCTCCTTCTCCGTCCGATCGCTCATCCCCTCCTTCTCGACTCGCAACCTCGCTTCGCCAACAAAAGGCACCTTCCAGTCCGCCTCTTCCCTCGCCGCGCCCAACCAGCTCCTCTCAGTCGCCTGCGTTTCGTCAGCCACCGACGCCAACAGCCCGAGCTCGACTTTCGCTTTCGGTGTCACGCGCGATCGCAAGTTGCGCATCTGGAGTCTTGAGTCGGGTGCATGCTTCCGCGCCATCGACCTCCCGCGCGCCAAGTCCTCCTCGACCGCCCTCACTCTCGCCTCCTCCAACCCGTCTATCGACTCGCCTCAAGTGTCGCGCAACGGCTCTCTCCTCTCGCCTGCGCCGCAGACGCTCGTCAAGCTCGTTCAGGGATCGGAGTTGACCTCGTACCCCGCCTACCTCGCCCTCTTTAGCCCCGCAACAAGCGCTTCGCCCGCCGCTTTCATCCTTTACGGCCTCGCAACGGACGCTTCCTCAGGCGAACTGAGCGAGCTCGAACCTGTCGCGGAGCGAACGTGCCCGTCTGGCTCGATCGGAAGTCTCGTCGACTTTGTAGTCGCGAGGATGGACTTGTCGGGCGATGCGAGCTGGACTTTGTGGACGTGCTGGGACGAGGGAGGGGAGACGGAGATCCACACGATCAGTCTCGGCGAGCTAGATGCGCAGGCTGCCGAGACGGTCGAGGACGAGTGGGTCGTGGTTGAGCGAGGGGCGGCGGCCAAGACGGCGACGTGGACTGCGGCATACTTCGATGACCAGCTGCGCGAGTCGCCCGTCTCTGTCGCCGACACGTTCCTTCGACACATCTCCTTCCCTGGCCGATACCCTCCAGCGACACTCGACCACGCCTTGCAGCAGTATGAGGAACTCATCCTCTCGGAGCTCGATACCGACAGCGTGACGGCACCGGCGCAGTTCGGTCTCGATTATGCGACGCTGCTCGAGCGCGCAGCAGCAATTGTCGGGTCGACCGTCGTTCTGCAGCAAAGTCCGCAGACCGGAGCCTTCCTCCATGACGAGTATAACAAGCAGCTCAAGATCGAGTGGCTGCGCTTCATCGCCATGCTCAACGAGTCGCGCTCTGTCGCCCTGTACCCGACCTGCCTTGCGCTCGACGAGGACCGAGGAATCGCTGCCGTCTTCGGACGAGACAGCGTCACGGTGCCGATTGTCCGCGAGGCCGTTCACACACTCCGAAGCTTGTCGACGCCGCAGCAGATTCTCGCCGCCCAAGCCGAGCCCGAGGACCTCCTCGACCTTCCGCCCGCCCTCTCAGCCGACTACACCCTCCGCTCCGACATCCTTCCCCTCCTCGCCATCATCCGCGACCTCCAGTCTCGCCTCTCAACTAACGACCTGCGCACGCTCGAGTCGCTCCTTCTCGAGCAGATCAGGGCGCCGTTCACGGCCGACATGGAGGACACCGCGCTCGACCTGTTCGAGAAGGCGCTCGAATCGGCGCTTCTGGACGGCAGTGTCGCGCAGATTGTCGCCGCGCTGAAGGGGCTCGACAGCTCCGAGCGGGCAGTCGACACGTTCCTTCGCCTCTTGACGAGCGAACAGCTCTCGCCCATCGCGGCGAGTGCGGCCGATGAGCAGCCTGCGACGGATTTGTCGAACGCCCTTCTCGCCGATGCGTTGTCAACGAGCATTGAAGCGCGCTACGAGCTCGCCAAGGGTCTCGTCGCAATCTTGCTCATCGTCTGGGCGGGGGAGGACGAGGAGGCGGTCGAGGCAGACGTCGGCGTGGCGCCCGCCCCTCAGGAGCGCCTCTTCGCCCGTCTCGACCAGACGACCGCCGCAGCAATGACCACTCTGCACGCCCTCGCCGCCATGCAGTGGATCGCAGCGGAACTCGCTCCGCCCACCGCCGAAGCGCTCGCTGCGGTGCAGAAGCAGCTCGGCTCACCCGGCGACGACGGCGTTCTCGAGCGCTTTGGCGAGCTACGGATGAAGGACCACGACGGAGCGGATGTCATTCCCGTGCCCACGTACGGTCTTCTCCCGGCCCTCCTCCGCACACCCGACTTTGCCGCCTCCCTTCTTCCCGCCTCACGCTCCTCCCTTCCTGTCGCCCTTGCTTTCGCTGCAGCGGGCGTCTTCCGCGCCTTCGGCATCCTCCCCTCTCCCACCGCGACGCAGCCCGAATCGTCGACTGCCTCGACCATCATCGGCATGCGGCTGCAACAACTCGCCTTGCCGGCACAAGCAGCTGAGTGGGTCGAGCTGTGGCCGAAGACGGCGGGGATGAGCTATGTCCGCGGCCGGGCCATGCTGGACTTGCTCGATGGCGAGGAGGCGAGCAAAGCTTTGGAGAAGGCGGCAAGCGGTCTTTGTGCGTCCCTTCCGCTTTCCGTTCGCGATCATATCCGCTGACTCTTTCCTTCGCAGACGGCGCAGATCTGGTTGATGATGACGATGACTCGGCCGCAGCCTTGCTGGCCATCCTCCCAAGCGAAGTCGGATCTTCGCTTGCTCGCTACTACCAGCACGTCGTCTCGCTGTTCGTGCCGACCTCGTTCGACGGCGCCATCGCACGGTTCGCGCAGCTCGCCCTCGATGCGCTGACGACGGAAGGCCTGCACGACGAGGTTGCAGAGAAGGACTTGTGGATCAAGCTGTTCCGCAGCTACGCAGCACTCGGAGACTACGTCAAGGCGTACGAGGTCGTCATGGCCGCCCCATATCACGAGACGTGCGTCTGACCCCCATGCCGTCTCGTCTCGTCTCTTCTGACCGCTCTCCTCGCAGCCAAATGACCTGCCTCGCCCACTTCATCTCGGTCGTCTGCGAGAATGGCGCTGCTTCGCTTCTCACGACTTTCTCATTCTCCGGCCTCGAAGCCGACCTCGAGCGCAACCTCGCCTTCCGCGCCCGCAACTCGGACCCGCTCGCTCGTCCCAACTACTACCGCGTCCTGTACGCGTATCACACCGCCAAGGGGGACTACCGAAGCGGTGCGTGTCGATGCACATCTTCTTTGCCACTCTTGTTCTGACACGGCGCCTCCTTCCAGCCGGCACCGTCATGTACCAGCAAGGCCGACGACTTGGCGAGCTCAGCTCCAAGCAGCCTGGCTCGTACCGCGACATTGCGACGCTTCAGTGCCAGAGCTACCTTGCCGCGACGAATGCATTGTCGCTCGTCGCACGGGAACACGCCTGGGTCGCCGTGGTCGAGGACGAAGCTTCAGAGCGGGTGCGCCCGACGTCCCTCTCACAACTCGCCTCGCCGAGCTGACTCTTCTAAGCAGGGTCACAAGCGACGCAAACTCGCCTACCACATCCCGGAGGACGAGTTCGAGCCGTCTATCGCCTCTCGCCAGCTGGAAGTGTTGGACGTCAACGACATCCGCAAGGGGTACTGCATCGCCCTCTCTCGCCTTCAGCTTTCGACTGAGTTTCCCGAGCTCGAGCGAACAAGTGGGTCTCCGGTCTCTCCTACACCGGATTCAGCCGCCTGACGCTCGTATTCGCTCAGACTTCCACCTCGACCCGGACTCGGTCGTCGCCCTCTTCTCGCAAATTGGCAACTTCGAACAAGCGTTCTGGGCGGGGCGAGTGCTCGATGTCGACCTTTCCTCGCTCTTCGAGGTCATTACCGAACGCTGCGTCACGTTGGCGCAGAACCCCGAAGGGTGCGTCCGCCGTCCGCGCGGAACTTACGCGGCTTGCTGACTTTCGATGATGCATAGCGCGGAGGACGCAAGCTGGGTTGCCATGTCGAGCGAGGCAGCAACCTGGGAAGGCTCGCTTCCGAGCAAGGCCTGGCGACTACTCGAGCGGCACCTCGAGCGACACGACCGCGACGTCGGCCAGCGGTATCGCCTGGTCGTGCTTGAGCGGACGTTGGCGCTCAACCGAGGCGGAAAGATTCCCTCTTTCTTGACCGAGCACGTCAAGCAGCACGACTTGCCTGCGCTTCTCCGCACGCTCATCAAGTACGACCGGTTGGATGAGGCGTTCGCGTTCAGCTTGGATGCGCTCAAGGTGCGTGCTACGACTAGCTACCCAGTTGCATTCGCTGACACTCCTCGATCAGTCTGCTCCGTCGCCTTCCACTCCTTTCTCGACGGCCGAGCCTTGGTCGTTGTACGACCTGCTCCTCTCCATTCCTTCTGGCGACTCGGCGTCCTTGTCGGACGACGTTCTCAAGCAGCGGCAAGTCGAGCTTCGCGAAGCGGTAGATGCGCGACTGGCGGCGCTGGACAAGGCGGACAAACAGGTGCGGAAGGCATGAGCAGTACGCGAACTCGCATGCAAAGCAGGCACTGTTTCCTCAGCATCCTGGCAAATCTGCGAGACTGCTGCGACTGCTTGAACTTCTCAACTTGTCTACAATTCCTCGCCCTCGATCATTCCGCACCTCCGTTAATCTGTTGCGCCTGCGCCTGAGCGGCTCGCGCTGCTGCTTGCTGAGCTGCCGCTGCCTGAGCCTGCGCCTGAAGCAGCTCACGCTGCCGCTGCTGGAGCATTTGCAGCTGTTCGGGCGTGAGCTGCGGTGTCTGGCCATTCGGGAGCTGCTGCATCTGGATAGGCGGCGTGCCGTTGACTCCGAGCTGAGCGTGCGCGGCAGACGGCGAGCCGGGGAGCGCGGCTGGAGTGCCGTTCGGCGAGGCGTGCGCGGCCGCTTGGGCGGCCATAAGCTGAGGGTGACGACCCTGTTGACCGGGCGGACCTTGCTGCTGGAGACGTTGTTGCTGCTGCTGCTGAGCGGCGGCTTGCGCAGCGGCTTGCTGCTGACGAAGGCGGATCTTCTGCTGGTCCTGCTCGGCGCGGAAGACGGACCATTCCATCGGCGACCAGGTCGGGCGAGGCGGCAGGTTGTGCGACTCGTGCATGCCCATGTTAACTCGTCGAGGGAAACCGCCGGCTGCGAAGCGTTGAGCGAGAGTAAGCGACCGAGCAACGAGGACTGGGGAGAAGGTGAGACGCACTGTTCTGCTTGCTCGCCGCCAGCTCACGCTTCTTCTGCGCCCGCTTCATCGCCTCCATGATCGCCGCATGCCGCGCCTTCTTCTTGCTGCCGTCGCCGATAATCGGGAGGGGCTTGCCGGTCTTGTCGACGGGCGGCATCCAGTCGGGCGGCGGGCGAACGATCTCGGTACCGTCAGGCAAGGTCTTCTTGCTGCCAGGTCCGACGAGCCTGTCCCACCGATCGTAGACGTCCCAGGCTTCGCGGCGGTCTGGCGCAGGGCGGTGCGTGGCCAGATTAAAGACGTGCGAGATGAGGTTCCAGTTGAACCCGTACTGCTTCTGTAGCGCGAGAAGCATCGCGTCTTCCTCGGGCAGCCAGAGGAGCGTAGTTGCGCGCAGCTCTGCGTTCGGCAGCTCGGCCGGCTTCTGCAGGACGTCCCCGAGGACAGCGTCTTTCGGTCTGCGGCCGGCGAAAAGGGCGGATGCCGATGTCGGCGCCGTCTCGCGGGGGTCAATCGGCTCCTTGATGTCCTCGATGAAGGTGCCGGTGCCAGGAGCCCAGTGCTGCTTGTCGACCCGGGTCTTGCTCGGCTCGAGGGTGCCGACAAGGAGCGGCTTACTCTCGAGCAGGCGAGTGACGTGCGCGAGTCGACCTGCCCATGCGGACGAGTCCTCGACGCGGCGGTCGAGTGAAGGGTCACTCGCGACGGTAAAGTCGGAGTAGAGCGGAAGGTCGGGGAAGAGGTTGGTGAAGTCGTATGCGAGGAAGGGATTCTCGTCGAGAGGCAAGCTCGCCGCCTCAACTGCAGCTTCCTGCAACGCGGCGAGGAAGAGCGGGTCGACAATGGTGTCGTCGTGCGGCGCGTCGAAGATTGGTCGACGGAAGGTGATGAGGTTTTGGACGTGTCGGGCTTGGGCATCTGCTCGTTCCGCCGCGAGCTGCTGAGCCTGCGAGCGAGACATGCCAGAAGTCGACGGCGCAGGCGTCGCCTCGTTACCGGCACTCCCGCCAGCTTTGCCTGCTCCCGGCGGCGCATTCGCGACAGGAACGACCGGGTTTGCCGGAGTCGACTTCGTCGTCGAGTTGCCGGACGAGGTCGCAGCCGTAGCCTGCGCGGGGGCTGGTGTCGCATCGTCCGCCTCGCCGTCCGCATCCTCCTCGCCATCCGCATCCACGTCCTCCGACATCTCGCGCTCCTTTCCCTTCCCCTTGTCCGCCTTCTTCGCTTTCTCCTCCTCCGCGTCCTCGTCATCCGCCTCAACCTCCATCTTCTCCTTCTCCGGCATCTCTCCCCGCAAACGCGCCTCGACCTCCTCGTCGCTCAGTCGCCGCGGTTCCCGTACCTGCACTCGCAGCGCCGGTCGATCGTCCTCTGACGCTCGGACATAGGCGCGACATGCGCGAGCGAGCTTGTACGCTGTCACGACCTTCCAGCGCGTCTCCTGGCGGAAGTCGATCTGCATCCATCGCTGGGCACGAACGGGTCATTCAGCTTGGTGACATCAAACAAAGCGAGTCGAGGAGGAGACGCACCATCTCGTCAAGGACATGATCCCAGTGCGCTTTCGGCACAACTCCCGTCCGCTGCTTCTTCGGCTGCCTAAAACTCCACTTCCTCTCCGCCTTGAGCTGCTCAATCCGCTCAAACGCCCGGATGGACCTCATCTCGTCCGTCCCGACCTGCCATTCGTGCGTCGTGAGCGCGTTGTGCACGCGCTTGCCGGGGCCGAGGAACGTCTTTGCGCCCATGTGCTGGGCGCGGACGTGGAGCTTGTACAGGTCGGGCTGGATGAGCTGAGAGGACGAGGAGGGTGCGGTCGACTTCGACGCCTTCTTGTTGTTTGAGCGGAGAAGGAGGGACGTGTTGAGGCGCCGGCGGAGGATGTCGTGACGAACGGGAGGGAGAGTCGATGCGTAGTCGGAGGAGATCTCCTCGATACCGAAGAGTGACGTGTAAGGCGGGACAGGGACGAAGGGAGGTCGAGCAGGGCCAGCTACTGGTGGAGTCGTTGCGGCATGACCCTGCTGCGTACCTTGCAGAAGGTAGGGAGAGACAGTTGCTGGTTGTTGGGACGTCGAGGGTGTAGGCGAAGGCGAGACGGCGGTGGAAGCAGGTGCGGATGGAGCGGTAAGGGAGATCTGCGGTTGCGGCGTCGTCGCGGCGGTATCTGTTCCTGCTCGTGCAGCAGTACCGTTTGATGCACCTGACGTCGTGACTGACACGCCTGGGGGCGCGAGAGCCTCGGCAACGGCCATCTCCTCGTCCTCTTCCTCCTCGCCTTCCGCATCTTCTTCCGAATCGTTCACGACATCGCTACTGAGCGGAGGTTTGGCCGGCGTTACGGGGACTGCTTGCCGTGCGGTGGTCGTCCGCGAAGGAGGAGGAGGGCTGGGAGAGAGAGGCGCAAGGGAGAGGTCGAGTTGCTGGAGACTGCGACGATAAAGAGCGTGAGCTGGAGAAGGGCCGGTTCACTGGGAAGCGCGACGCACCTTTTGGCATCGCTGAAGCGTTGCTTGAACTGCTCGAGCCCCTGGGTCACCCCTTCGCCGCGATCAGGACCGCCTGCCAGCTTTCGCCGTTTCCGCCCTCTCAAGCCAGCCTCAAACTCGACAGATCGCCCCTTGTCCTGCACCGCGACCAGCAGATCCGCCAGCTGTTCATCCCGAGTCGATGCGAGTGCACTGCGAGTCGTATGACGAGAGAGTGGGCGAGCAAGGTCAGCAAACAGGTGCGAGAGAGGGCCGTAGGAGAGCGCAAGCCGACGCACGCCAGCCTCGCCTCTTTCGGCTGGATCGCGCGGCTCCGCATGGTCATGTAGTCCGCCTCTGTTCGACTCTGCGCACGAGAAACCCTCGGGCGGCGTCAGTGTGCGAGTTCGCGTGTTTGGACCACGGCTGACACGGGTGGACGAAGAGGGCGACAACGCACGTCCGCGGCTTGGCTGGCGCGCCCCATGGCCTGTCAGAGAGCGTGAGAACGTAGCGAGACCAAGCCTGGCAGTCCTGTGAGCGTGTGAGGCGTGGAAGAGGCGAACCTCTTCTCATCGCCACGACTTTGCTCTCCTCGTCGACCTCGAACGCACGCGACGCTCGCTAGGTGGCCTGCTGTGGTGCCAGTGCTGCTCGACGGATTACATCGATCCATGTCACTGCCTCGCCTTGCTCCCGCGAGTCGCGGTCCGCCCTGGGTCCTGCTACTTGTTCGGCGTCCTCATCAGCTTGCGCGGCACCAGCGCCTTAGGGGTCGATCAGACAATGAGGAAGCTTGGATTCACGGGGTTCACATGCACGCTACTGGCCGCGGGCGCTGGTACCGTTACTGTCCTGCTGGTCCTGCTCTTCCGCTCCCACTCGAGCTGGCGATGCTTCCTCTCACTGGTCCTGCGAACGGACAGTCATGTTGCTCTCTGACACCGCTGATATCGTCGCCCGCCGACGCCAGCGGCGTACTGCGCTCGCTCGCTCGGCACGAGACAGCCCGTTGCGCTTGAACACGCTACGTTGCAGCTGCACGCTTGTTGTCGTTCCTATCTACGGGGTACGGATCCTTCAGAAGTCAAGGTATAAGAGCTAGGGAAGGGGAGGGAAGGAGGGGAACGCAGGCAACCCAGGAAAGGCGTCGAGCTTAGTACGAGAAGGTCTTCGAGAGCGGGAGGTTGCGACTGCTGGTCCCGACGCTGACCTTGAACTCGCCCGACGGGATGACCCAACCCTGCTTCTCGACGGACCAGACGGTGAGATCCTTGTTGCGCAGGTCGAAGTAGACGTCCTGCGACTCGCCCGCCTTGAGGAACGGCTTGGCGAAGCCGCGGAGGTTGTGGACAGGCATCTTGTTGGGCGTCGAGTCTGGGAAGGTGAGGTAGAGCTGCGAGGGGCGGACGTTAGCGAGGTGAGAGAGGCGGAGGAAGGAACGGGGCGCACCTGCGCAACTTCGGCACCATCGACGGAGCCGGTGTTCTTGACGGTCGCCTTGACGGTGTACACGTAGTCGTACAAGCCCGAAGCCTGCTTGCCGTTGATGAAGAACTTCTCCTTCGTCTCGCGGATGGCGGGCGGGTTGGCCTTCTTGTTCTGGTAGAGCGAGAGGCCCGAGACGTTGAAGCTGGGGGCGCAACTTTGTTAGCTCGACTTCAGGAGGCGGAAAGGGAGAGCAAGACGCACGTCGTGTATGACTTGCCGTAGCCGAACTCGAACAGCGGCTCGATGCCCTGCTTGTCGAACCACTGCGATCCGGAAGGCATCAGCCTGGGTTCGCTATGATCACGAAGCGTGCGAGCCCACCTTGTAGTCGATGAAGACACCCTCGGTGAAGTTGGTCGTCGGGTTGACAACGTAGTCGCCGTGGTAGATCGCCTTTTGGTCGTAATCGCTGATGTTCTTCGCGATCGTGAACGGCAGCTTGCCCGAAGGGTTGACGTCGCCGAACGCGACGCGAGCCATTGCCGTACCGCCCTCCTGGCCGCTGAAGTACGTGAAGAGGACGGCGGTAACGTTGACATGGTCGATCCACTGCGACATGTCGACGGGGCCGGGCGCGGTGATGACGACGATCGTGTTGTTGTGGCGGTCAGCGACGTAGTTGATCAGGTTGTCGCCATTGTTGCCGAGCTGTTGCGGAACGACGCGGTTAGCCGGCGGTCGTTTCGACGAAGAAGTCAACGCACAGTCAAGTTGACGCGGTCGTAGCCCTCGGCGCCGATGGCGTTGACGAAGACCATCGTCGCGTCAGCGTAGAGGAGCTTCTCGTCTAGAATTGAAGTGTTGGAGCGAACGGCGTTGGGGACGACACCTACCAAGGGGTCGCTGCGACGCCTCGAGGTCAGCTCTCGAACTCGTCTTGGAAGGGAAGGAGACCCACTCGTAGTAGTACCCGTCAACAACGACAGGACGCTTCTCCTGGCGTCCACGAGCGGTGAAGGCCGAAAGCGGGTCGACGGCGTAAGGCTCCTCCGAAGTGCCACTACCGAAGCCGTCGCCAAGGAAGCCTTCGACGATGAGCGACGGGGTGCCCGCGACAATCGGCACATTCCCAAAGATTCCGAAGCGACCGGGAGCAGCGGCGGACCCGACGACTGCGTAGTTCGAGCGAGGAGGCAAAGGAGGAGGGAGGAGGCCAAGGTCAGCGACCCAGACGCTATTGCCTGCCAGACAAGCCAAACATTGCCTGCCAGACGCTATTGCCTGCCACAGAGAGAGACGTTACGCACGGATGAGGTCCTTGGGCTTGCAAAGCGGAAGACCCAGGTTCGAGGTCCTGTTGTTCTTGAGGAGGGTGATGCCTTCCTCGGCGACTTTGCGGGCGGTGTCGGCGGTCTCCTGGCTCGCGACGTAGCGGTCGTAGTCGACCGCAGGGAGGGAAGACTGGTTCAGAGCGAAATACGGGACGAGCATGCTGCGGGCCAGAGGGAAGTCGTTAGACGTTTTCAGCGACGACGCAAGCGAACGAGCGATTGCGCACCGGATGATCTTGTCGTCAAGGAGAGCCTCGGGCACGCTGCCGTTCTGGATGGCCGGAGCGAGCTTGGCGCCGAAGAGGTTGACCGACGGCCTGTTCGAGCGAGGTCAGCGGCTACTTCCGGAACATGAGCCGTGATGCGGACGCACTCGGAAGCCTCAACGTAGTCGGTACCGTTGAGAGCGGCGCCGAGCGTGGTGTGGCCAGCGTACCAGTCCTGCGGCGCAGAAAGGTTGTCAGCTCGCCGTCAATCGTCCTTGTTCGACGCCAACGATGGCTGGGGACGCGTCGATGTCGGCGCAAGCTCACTGTAACGACAAAGCCGGGGAAGGCGAGCTGTTAAGAGGAGAAAGTCAGGCAAAGGGTGCGGAAAAGGCGGGAGAGGACTCGGCTCACCTCCTCTTTGAGGATGTCGATGAGGAGCTCCTTGTTTTCGCATGCCGCGGTACCATTCAGCTTGTTATACGAGCACATGATCTGTCATTCTTAGCGTCAGCACGCGCCTGGATACGAAGGAGAGACAGACGCACTCCGCCCGCTCCGGCGCGAACAGCCTCGGCGAAGGGCGCGATGTAGAGCTCGCGAGCAGTCGCCTGGTCGATGATCGAGTCGATGATGTGGTCGAGTGGTCCAGCGATGTACCCAGTATCGGCGAGACCTTGGCGGAGGTACTCCTGCTCGTCTGCGAAGGTCAAGGTCGGCAAGGTCAGTTCTGTTGACTTCGCGACGAGATTGACGCTGGAACGAAGCGAAACTCACTGCCGTAGAAGTGCTTGACGAGGCCAGTCACGCCCTCCTTCTGGAAACCGTCAACGGTGAGGCGGACAGCTTCTCCCGCCAGGTAAGGCTCGCTCGAGAAGCCCTCCCAGTTGCGACCGCCGTAGACGGACCTGCCCATCGGTCCAACGACGATGGAAAGAGGGACCTGAGCGCCGACTTCGGCGTATTCCTTGCCGATCGCGAGAGCGCGCTCGTGGATCAAGTCGCGATCCCAGGTCGCGGCGGCCGTCACCTCGGCGGGGAACTGGGTCGAGTAGCGAGTCTGGCGGACACCGGTAGGGCCATCGGCGAAGCAGATGCCCTGGTTGATGCCGGCACTCGGGAGAGGGAAGGTGATGCCCGCGCATCCGCCGTATGGAGTGTTGACCGAGAAGCCGCGCAAGTCGGTGAAGTTAATCTGCCGAGACGAGGAGGAGCGTCAATGCCGTCAATTCGGAGGAAGAGGGAGAGGAGGGCCACAGCGTAACAAGCCGAGGCAAGCAACGCACCTTCTGGTCGAAAGACAATCCACCGACGACCTCCTTGGCCTTGTGGAAAGCGTCGAGCCACTTCTGATTCGTGAAGCCATCGGCAGTGAGGATACCCGTGCCCGCGGTCGACGATGCGGACGAGGTGGGCGCAGAACTGGCGGACGAGGGAGCAGTCGCTGGGGCGGCCACAGCCGAAGCGGCGGCGAGCGTGAGGGCAATAGACGTCCTCGTAAGCATATTGGCGGTCTGTCCTCGGCGAGCGAGGCGAGTAGTGCGGACGAAGCAGAAAGAGCGAGTCCTTCCTCTCCTCCTCGACTCTCGACGATGTCCCCACGCCGTCTCCATCCGGTGCACTACAGGCCCGTAAGCTGGGGCTGATTCCCTCCACTCGATGGTCACAAAGTGTGTCGCCCACGACTGATCGGAGGTGCGAGGCTGCACCCAAAACGACGCTAGCGAGAGGAGGCAGACGTCGCGAGCGGGAAAATGCAAGGCCGAGCGCCGGGTGCTAGTAATCGAGCTATGTCGAGCATTACTGACGCTGTCGTAAGGAGGAGCCGAGCCGCATCGATGAGCTTGTGGAGCGCGAGCGAGGCGCGATGCGACCGTGACGGAGAGGAGGCGTCCGGCCGGACCCCGAGCGGAAGTCACGCCGCTTGCCCGCCGCAGCCAGCGTGCTTTCGGCGTTTCTAAGCCGGAGACAGCGTGCTTTCGAGCTGCGTAGCGAGGCGAGGAGGAGGGGGACGGCGCGAGCGCAGGGAGCGAGGAGGCGAGGAGGAGGAGGAGAGGCGGCGAATAGCGAAACTCGGTGCGCACGTTCGGGGCGACAGACAGAGCACCGAGAATGACAGTCTGATGCATTGAATAGTATTGCGTTGCAAGTGAGCTGCTGCTCTTCAAAGAAGGAGGGAAGGGACCTGACACGGAATCACCGCGACGACGAGGGCGTCTAGTACGAGAACGTCTTCGAGAGCGGGAGGTTCCGACTGCTTGTGCCGACGCTGACCTTGAACTCGCCCGACGGCATGACCCAGCCCTTCTTCTCGACCGACCAGACGACGAGGTCCTTGTTGCGCAGGTTGAACTCGACCTCTTGCGATTCGCCCGCCTTGAGGTACGGCTTGGCGAAGCCACGGAGGTTGTGGACGGGCATCTTGTTGGGCGTCGAGTCTGGGAAAGTGAGGTAGAGCTGCGAGCGGGCGGATGTTAGCGAGGCGAGGGAGGCGGAGAACGAGGGAACAGGTCGCACCTGGGCAACCTCGGCACCGTCTACCGAGCCGGTGTTCTTGACAGTCGCCTTGACGGTGTAGACGTAATCGTACAAGCCCGAAGCCTGCTTGCCGTTGATGAAGAACTTCTCCTTCGTCTCGCGGATGGCGGGCGGGTTGGCCGTCTTGTTCTGGGAAAGCGAGAGACCGGAGACGTTGAAACTGTGCATTTCGAGCGTCAGAATCTCGTCTAGAATCGCGAGAAGAGAATAGAACGCACGTCGTGTACGACTTGCCGTAGCCGAATTCGAAGAGCGGCTCGATGCCCTTCTTGTCGAACCACTGCGAGCCGAGTCACCGTCAATACAGCATCTTCCGGGAGCAGCTCTGTCGCAACGCACCTTGTAGTCGACAAAGACGCCCTCGGAGAAGTTGGCGACGGGGTTGAGTTTGACGCTGCCGTTGTAGATCGCGCCTTGGTCGTAGTCGCTGACGTTCTTGGCGATAGTGAAGGGGAGCTTGCCTGAAGGGTTGACATCGCCAAACGCAACGTTTGCCATCGCTGCTCCGCCCTCCTGACCACTGTAGTAGGTCATGAGAACTGCCGTGACGTTCTCGTGCTTGATCCATTTGGACATGTCGACGGGTCCAGGGGCGGAGATGACGACGATGGTGTTGTCGTGGCGGTCAGCGACATACCTGATGAGGTTGTCGCCGTTGTTGGCGAGCTGCGGAAGCTCCAAAGTCAGCGCAAGCGTGATGCAGGCGAGAGAGAATGGACGCACGCTCAAGGTCGTGCGGTCGAAGCCTTCCATGGCGATGGCGTTGGTGAAAACGAGCGTCGCGTTCGAGTAGGCGAGCTTCGACTCGAGGTACGAGATGTTCTGGCCGAAGGGAGTCTGGATGAAGCCCGCCTCGGGGTCGCTGCATCCAGGAGTCGGTCAGGTTCATCCGGCTCTGCAAGCGGGGAACGGTCGACGCACTCGACAAAGTAGCCATCGACGGCGACCGGACGCTCCTCCTGCTGCCCGCGCGCCGTGAACGCCGAGAGCGGGTCCTTCGCGTAAGGCTGGGGACTGCCGCCCGAGCCAAAGCCGTCCGAGACGAAGCCGGTGTAGTCGCTCTTGGGAACGTAGTAGGTGATGCTGTTGAGGTTGTTGAGGATGCCGTAGTGCGCGGGAGCAGCAGCGCTTCCGACGACTGTAGGAGCGAGAGTCAGTTCTCCTCCAGTGCCGGGGCAGTACGCGAGACGTACGAATGAGATCCTGCAAGTTCTTGAGCGGCAACCCACGGCCGGTCTGGTTCGAGTTCTTGAGGAGCGTGATTGACTCTTCCGCAATCTTGCGCGCGACAGAAGCCGAATCCTTGTTGGCGACGTAGCGGTTGAAGTCGATCGCGGGGAGCGAGCTCTGCTTGAGAGCGAAGTAGGGCGTCAACATGCTGTGGAGAACGAGCGTGAGCTGTTGAAGCGGCAGAGCTGGAGTTGCGAAGGACGAACCGGACAATCTTGTCGTCGAGCAGGGCCTCGGGAACGCTGCCGTTCTTGACAGCCTCGCCGAGGAACGAGCCATAAATGTTGCCCTTGACGCTGCGATTGGAACGGAGTGAGCCACAAGATCGAGGGGGAAAACCGAGCGTAACTGGCTCACCTTCCCGCCTCGACGTAGTCGGTTCCGTTGAGCGCCGAGCCGAGCGTGGTGTGTCCTGCTCCCCAGTCGCTCAGGACAAAGCCAGGGAAGGCAAGCTGACGAGTCCGAGAGTCAGTACAGAGAATCTCGAAGGGCAAGAGACGCGGCTCACCTCCTCCTTGAGCAAGTCGATCAGGACCTCCTTGTTCTCGCACGCGAAGGTGCCGTCGACTTTATTATACGAACACATGATCTGTCAATTTAGCGTCAGTGCGCGCCCAGAGCTGGAGGAGAGAGCTGAAGGAGGAGAACGCACAGCGCCCGCACCAGCGCGGATCGCCTCGGCAAAGGGAGACACGTAGAGTTCCCTCGCGGTGGCCTGGTCAATGACCGAGTCGATGGTCTGATTCGGGTAGTTGAAGAAGTACCCGCCCTGCGGCGCGCCGAGACGGAGCCACTCCTGCTCGTTGCCGTAGAAGTGCTTGACGAGGGCCGTAACGCCTTCGTCCTGGAAGCCCGTGACTGTCGTGCGAACAGCCTCGCCGGCGAGGTACGGCTCCGCCGAGAAGCCCTCCCAGTTGCGTCCGCCGTAAGGCGACCTTCCAGCCGGACCAACGACGATGGAGAGGGGTACGTTCGCTCCGATCTTGGCGTACTCCTTGGCGAGGCTCGACGCGCGAGCGTGGAAGAGGTCGCGATCCCATGTCGCGGCGGTGGTGACCTCGGCCGGGAACTGGGTCGAGTAGCGCGAGTTGATGCCCGTGGGTCCGTCGGCGAAGCAGATGCCTTCATTGATGCCGGCGCTCGGGATGGGGAAGGTCAAGCCCGAGCAGCCGTTGGTGTCGCCGCGGAGGTCGGTGAAGTTGACCTAGTGGGGAAGGCGTGAGTGCGAGCGGGGGAGGAGAAGGACGAGAGGGATGAAACTGACCTTTTGTTCGAAGGAGAGGCCGGCGACGACCTGCTGAGCCTTCTCGAATCCTTGGAGCCACTGCTGGGACGTGAAGCCCTCGGAGGTGAGGACGCCGGGAAGAGTGGAAGCGGAGGCCGCGGGCGAGGAAGAGGAGGTCGAAGAAGAGGGAGCAGGTGCGGCGACAGCGGTGCCGGCCGCAACGGCGAGAAGCAGTGAGCTCTTTGTGAGCATGTCAGAACGGTCAGGCGGGCAAGGAGAGCACACGAGAGAGAGAGAGAGAAGCGAGCGAGCGTTCTTTCGCCGTTCGCGGCCCCGTCTTGGCCCCCGGCGGGACTGCTCTTCCGCTGAACAGATGAGATGAGCGGGCGGCTGTCGAGCGAGATGGGCCCCGAGACAGCACTAGCGGTCGATCGGTCGTTCGTCGAGGCGAAGAAATCAGCGCGGAACGGGGTTCGCGCGACCAGAAAGTGACCGGCGTCAAGGGATGAAGCCCGGCGGCGTGTGGGCCATCGATGTCGAACACGGGCACGGCAGTGACCTGTGCCGCGGCTCGCGTGCGCGACTCGGGCCAAGTGAGGTCCATACACCCGAGCAAGCGAGAGGTGAGAGGGAGAGTCGTAGTCTCGAATAGGGGGCCGTTGTAATCAGTTCACTCACGCTCCGAGGTGAGCTGGCTGCCTGCTGCCAGTGCTCTCAACGTGCACTCGACGCTGGCCAGAGCGCCCCATTGTCCTCGACGACGGAGCCCGCTCGCTCCTCCTCGTCTCGTCAAGCCGCATCCGTTCCCACACCCCGCCTCCTCGCGACCCACCGCAGGCAGGGACGAGCACGAGTCGAGTGAACTGCAGTGCTGGAGCTCAGACGAAAGCGAGGTGACCGATGGCAGCGGTCTACTCGGGTGCGCCGCTCATCTCTTCCTCGTCGGCTCCGAGATGTCAACAACCTGAACGCGTTGCGTCTCCCCTCGCAGAGCCAATCTACGTCCACTCGAACCCAGCAGCCACTGTCTTGAGCGAAGCACGACCGACACGACTCTCACCCGCAGCCCTTGCCTCCCTCAATTACCTCTCCGACGAGCTCTTGCACCTCATCGTCCATGCCGCCCTTCACTCTGCGCCGATCGAAACCACGCCGAACGGAGACGCTCACCCAGTCGCCAACGCTCCCGTCCCGCTCGAGGAGGACGAAGTCCTGACAACCGAACGCTTCAAGAGCGCCCTCGCCCGCATCCTCGGCCCGACCTCTCTCGCAAAGGAATGCATCCTCGAAGCCGAGTTGGCAGTGAGGGAACTCGTACGACGCGCGAGTCCGAGCTTGCGAGCAGACGGCGCGCTGAAGAAGACGAGCGGTCGAGGAATCTGGGGAAGTCCCGTCCTTCCCGAGACGGCTTCTCTTCCCGGTCCTGCGGCGGGAGAAACGAAGGACTCGTTGCGTGAGAAAGTCGCGAAGCAGGCGGTCGAGGTGTTTCGGTGCCTGCGAGCGTGGGTCATGCAGGTTTCGGGCGTCGGCGCCGCTGCTCCTCTTTCCGGCGCACCCGCGTCTCTCACACAACACCTCGTCGCGCTCTCTCCGCCCAAACCGCCACCCTCCTCCGCCCGCTCTCCACACATCTCGTTCCTCCTCGCCCTCTACGTCGAGCGAATCCTCACCCACCTCTCGACCCACATCCTCCGCCTCGTCGCCTCATCCGCCTCGTCCCGTCCCTCATCCGACACCGAAGCAACAGCGACCGTAACGGACCTCGAGGCCGCTTTAGTGCAGGACCAACTGGTCTGGAACTGGGTGCAAGGAATGCGTGTCAGGGCTTTCATCGAGCAGGAAGGGAAGAATGAGCGGGCTAGGTCGAGGAACGGAGGGATGGGGAGGCGGAAGAGCACGAACTCGTCGAACGTCGCTTCGCCTGTCTCGTCGAACGCGGGAGGAGTTCCCCTTCCGAATGTTGGGACGCCGGAACGGAGACCGTCGCTGGCGGGCTCGACGGCTGTTCCGTCGACGATTGAGAAGCGGAGAACGAGCTTTGCGTCGACTGCTGTCAACTCGTCGAATGGAGCGAAGGCAGGGATGGGCTTGGGAATCGGCACGAGGGCGAACGGAGCCGTGAAGGCTGCGGCTTTGGTGCGCTCCCGCTCTTTCGCTCCCTCACTTTCCCCGTTTTTGCTGACCAGAGAATGATGTGCAGGACGAGGACTCGTTCGATCAGCTGTTGAACAGCGGCAAGACGATCAAGTTGTCGAGCACTCCGGACCGGCTACGATTCGAGGTGTGTCGAGCTCCACGCTTTCTGTTCCCCGTCGCTAATGCATTTGCGTATGTGTAGCAGCAGAACAAGCGAATGTCGGGCTCACAGTCGATGTCTGCGCTCTTCAACTCGACCGACTCTCCCTCGCGCCATCTCAAAGCCCGCGCGCCTCAATTCGGCGGCATCCTCAGCGAAGACAGCGGGGCGGGGCAACCCGTCGACGGCCGGGACCGTCCTTCCGGTTCACGTAAGGACTCGCTCATCGATGTGCTCAACTCGCCTCCGCCTTGGTCGAACGGCGACGCAACAGCTTCTCGCCGCCAGTCAATCGTGCCGAAGCGACCAATTCCGCAGGATGACCCCCTGCACCCAGTCAGCGTCGCTATGCGTGTGCAAGGCTCGCAAAACTCGGTCTCGACGGTGGACAGCGCAGCGAGCGAGGCTATCGACGGAGAAGACGCGTTGGCAAGTCCGGGCGCGAGAACGCGGGCACTCAAGGCCAAAGACGAGCGGCGGGATCTGGCGAGCGAGCGACAGATCAACAACGACTTGATGGCCTTCTTCGCCGTCGAGCCGCCTTCGCTTCCTCGACCGATGAGCACCATCGACCCTCGACCTTCGTTCGACGACTCGCCTTCGAAGGACAAGTCGGCTGCATCGAAAAAGTCCCGAGGGGGCTTACGGGGACTCGTTTCGCGGGTCACAGGCGGGTCGAGCGGGAGCGGCAAGAAGGAGGACTCGGCAGGGCCGGTCTCGCCGACGTCTCCTCCGCCCAACTCGCCTCCTCCGCCTTCGTACCGCTCGCGCGCCGGATCACCTCCTCATCGCGCTTCTCGCATGCACTCCATCGACGGCGGCGAGTCGAGCAACGCGCGGACGGCGTTCCGAGCAGCGGGCTTCAGCGACTCGATCGCTCGAGCAGCTACCAAGTACACGCCTCCGCCTGGCCTCGGAGCGCCATCTGCTCGCGACGCGAGGCAGTCAAGGAGGAGCATGAGCGTGCCGACGGTCGAGCAGCCTTCCGTCCCGCCCTACTCGTCGCCACCCCCGCCGGCATCGGCGCAGAAGCAGCGGAACCGATCGCCTCGTCTGCCGCAGAACGGCACCAGCAGCGCCGAGGCGAGCGCGAGCGAGGACAGTCACAACTCGCGCCTCGCGCCGCCCATACCCATCGTCGACGCGGCTCCGGTCGTCACGCCACCTCGACGCAGCTCGTCTCTCAAGCGGTCTCGCCGCGAGCGCGAGACGTCTGGCGCTTCGAGCTCGACAGTTTCGACGACTCGCGCACTTCCTGCGGTCGAGACGACCGCCCCGCCTGTTACGGTCGAGCCCCTTGTGACAACCGCCTCGGCTACGGGTGCCGCCGCCCCGCCCGCGCAGAGCTCAGCGTCTTCCAAAGCGGCGGTTGCGCAGGTTGCGGCAGCAGCTGCTCTTGCTCCCATTGTAGCGGACGCAGCAGCGCACGAGCTCCGCCTCGACCACCAGCACGCCCAGCCCTCGACGAACCCTCCTCCGTCTCTCACTCCCGTCGCCGAAGCCGCTGCTTCTCCTACAACACCCTCCGCGGCGCTCACTCCATCCAATGCACGCCCTTCCCCCGCTCGACCGACTAGCTCCTCTGGCCTCTCCGGCAAATCGCTCGTCTCGCATTTGCGTGAGCTCCGCTCAGCGATGCTGGCGTACGCGCATAGCAAGGAGGACTGCGTCGAGCTCGTGGAGGCGATGTTGCGGGACGAGGCGAGGCGTGTTGAAAAGCTTGCGCAGAGGGAGAGGGAGGAGACGTTGGCAAGGGAGAGGGGTGGGGATGTTGATGGCGTGCAGGAGGCGGTGGCTGATTTCGCTGCTGTCGCTCCCAGCCGGCCGGCAGAAATCCTCCAGGCGGACGCAGCGAGGAGGTCCAGCGGCGAGCCGGACCGCGAGACAGACGAGGCGCCGAACGAGATAGAAGACGCCGAGACGCACCAAGCACGCCTCGCAGAGTACTTCTTGACCTGCGACGGCCAGTCGAGCAAGCCGGAGGACAAGACGGCCGCCACGGGTGCCGACCAGGTCGCCGACAACTCTGCTCAGGCGCAACCCGCAGTCACGGTACACCCGCCTTCTGTCACGCCAGCGCCGTCTTCTTTGGTGTCAACTCTGGCGAGCGGACTCGTCTTGCGGCCAGCGAAAGGTGAGGCGACGGCGTAGACAAGTGGTCAGGTTGTCGAGGAGGAGCATAACTTATTAGTGCATCAGTGTCGACTGACTGTCGTTGTCATTCTAGCTCTCGGTCCTCCGTCGAACTTGCTCCAGGATGTGCGAGTGAGAGGAAGCGATAAGATATACTGACTTTACTTTTGAGCGCGTGTCGCGCGCGAGCTACTTCTTTCTACGGTCCCGCCGACCTACACGCCGACAGCCCAGGTCCAGTTGTACCCGCCCTTGGCCTTGAAGATGTCGACAACGTCCTTCTCGAGCTCCTTCTGCAACTTGGCAACCTCGCTGCCCGACTTGCCGAGCCCCTCGCCCGGCCTGCGCCCCTCGCGACTCTCCTGTCCCGCGCCGTACAACTCGTGGTAGACCTTCATCGTCTCGTGGACTTCCTCGGGCGTGCTGAGTCCGACAACAGTCGGTGTGTCGCGTCCTTCCCTCGAGCCAGCAGGCTTGACGCTCGTGAATCCATATCCAAGGGCGACGTCTTCGAGCCTACGGCCCTTGGACTGGCACACCTTGATTGCTTCGGCGGTAGCGTCGCGGCAGGCGGGCGAGATGGGGTGCCATCCGGGCGGAGGGAGGGAGCGAAGGACGCCCATGCTCAGCGGGGAGGCAACGAGAATCTGCTTGACGCCGGCTTTGACGAAGAGAGGGTAGTACGTCTGGAGAGTCGTGTTCTGGAGCTGCGGGAGGGAAGCAAAAGGGGAAGTCAGCGGGAAGAACGGACATTGCGGAGGAAGCGACTGGACGCACGGTGTGGTGGCAGTAGGATTGCATGATATCGAGAGGCTCGAGATGGTGAGCGATAAGGCGGGCGAGGCGGAGCAGCGTCGGCATAGGGTAGCCTGCAAAATCCGGAAGTCAGAACGGGCAGCACCTGGGAAGGTCAGCGCGACGCACCGCTGAAGCCGACGGCGCGGATGACGCCCTCCTTCTTGAGCGCAAAGAGCTCCTTGAGGGCCGCTAGGACCTTCTCGTCTCCCGGACCCCTGATCTTGCCCGCATCCTCCTCGCGCAAACCCCACTTCTCGAGATCCTCCTCCTTGATCTCGCCGTTCTCGCCAACCTTGAACCCTTCCTCTCCAGCATCCGCAAGCTGTTCCGAGACGAACTCGACGTCGTGAGCGTAAACGCCGTCGAGGTAGTCGGTCTTCATGAGCTTCATCGAGTTCTTGACAGACTCGCGAATGCGCGAGGGCGAGTAGTCGAACCCTTCCTCCTTTGTGCGTCCGTAGCGGCCGATCTTGGTGATGATCTGGTACGAGTCGCGAGGGAACTCGTCGCGGAGCTTCTCGAGGACGTCGCCGACGACCTGCGAGGGGTCGAAAGTCAGTCTCGACCCGCCGTCCTCTCCGAGTCGAGACTCTCGTCACACACCCGCTCGCTGGTGGTGTAGTACGGCGACGTGTCGAGTGTGCGGATTCCGTAGCGGAAGGCGAGCCGCATCGCCTGCTCGGGGACGCTCGACTCGAGCAGGGTCTCCTTCGAGTTGTAGTCGTAGCCATAGACGCCTGTGCGGGTGTCAACGCCGTCGTCAGCTCGCTGCACGACGCTGTTCGACCGCGCTCCTCGACATCGGACGGAGTGGAGGCGATCGAAGGGAAGGTGGGGAGAAGAGGCGTACCGGCACCCAGGACAAGCGGCGGGAGAGGCAGCGGGCCGTCGGTAATGCCACCCTGCTGCAAGAGCGACTGTCTGTGTCAGTCCCCCGAAAGGAGCCGTCGAAAACGAGAGCGATGACGGACCTTGGGGTCGAGGGCAGGGTAGCGCGGCGTCAAGAGGTCGGTAGAAGCCATGGTGCGTCTGGCGGTGGATGTGTAGCTTCTGACTGAGGCACGGAGCAAGTTTAGCCCAAACACGGCGAGAGCGAGCGTTCAAGAGTGAACAGTTCGAGACGAAGAGAAGTTGGGCAACGACTCGACGCTCTCGTCTGCGGGAGGGGATGGTGAGCGATTCAGCTACGCTTCAGAGACTCGTATTGACCCCCACGAACCCGCAGGAGAGCTATCCGAGCGAGTTCATCGGCCATGCCTACCCTCTCCTCCTCGTCGCGGGCCTCGCTTCTCCTCCACCGGCGCAGGGACAGTCGCCAGTGCCAGACGCAGATCCAACGCAGCCTGGACAGCCCAGCGCACCAGCATCAGCCGCGTCGAGCGACCCGTTCGTCATCCTCCAGGCGGCGCTCCGCAAGACCCTCGCGAGTCGCAAGGCGTTTCCAGTGTGGGATTCTGCGCGAGGAAAGGGGCAGAACGAGTTTCATACGATCCTGGTCGACAAGGTGCGCCCAGCTCACCCCGCCCGACGCGCTTCCAACCCCGTTGACCTCGTCCTTCTCGCCGCAGAACATCCGCTTCCCGCCTCTCAAAGCCCGTCCTGCTCCTTCGAACGCCCAGCAACCTCCTCAGCCTCCTCATACACTCCACTCGCCCATCTCTCCCCTGACGCCAACCTCTCCCCTCTATCCCGACGGAATCATCGCTCCTATCTGGATCCGCAAACACCGCGAGCTCGTCCCCGCCGTCTTCGTCCTCGTTCTCCGACTGTTTGAGCATCCTCCAGGCTCGAGCGTCGACCCTACGACGCGGGACGAGGAGGAGCGAGAGCGAGATGCAGGCCTCGTGCAGGAGATTGTCGACCGGAAACGCACGACCTACGAACGAGGGATCAAGCTCGCCGTCGTCCTCCTCTGCTCGCGCGAACTCCTCGACGACCCATCGCTCGACATCCGATTATCGCTCATTCGGCGCCAGTCGGGCCTCGACACTCGCGCCTCGCTCTTCGTCATCTCGCCCGTCCCGCAGAGCGAGGTCAACAACTTTGTCCAGTCCCTTCGCGCGGAGTTGTATCCTGCGGCTATCGACTACTACCGCGAACATGGTCGGCGGGTTCGGCGGAAACGAGCGAGGATTGGAGGAAACGCTGCGGCGGCCATTAAAGGCGCTTTGAGCGAGAGAGGGTGGAACGTGCGGTACGACTACAAGTTGGCGCTTTTTGCCGAGCTGCGGAACGAGGTCGAAGTGGCGCTCAAGTGGGTAATCGTTGCGGTGGCTCTCGAACGACTTCGCTGATGCGCCTCCCTCCGTGCAGACACTTCGAAGACTGCTACGTTACCCTTGTCGACGCATTCTCCCATCCTGAACTCCTCGTTCCTCGCACGAAGCGATGGGCGGAAGCCAAGGTCCTCGCCGACTGCATCTCCTTCAAGGTGCATGCGGGGTCCTGCTCTCCTCGTCTTTCGTCCAACTAAAATCCCTTCGTCTCCAGATTAGCAAGCTCTACCTCTACCTCGGCGAATCCTCCCGCGCCGTCGCACAACTGCACAAGCACGTCTCGCTCTTCCTCCGCCTCTCGTCCGAAACCTGGTCAATCGGCGTCGACACCTTCGAATTCTGGAGCTGGCTATCGAAGCAGTACCGACTCTTCGGCGACCTTGTCGCCCTCGCCGTACGGAACGGCATTCGGCTGCCTTCGACAAAACCGCCTCCCATGCCGGCTGGTCTCCCGCCTGTCAGCCGAGTCGATGGGACGTCCACTCCGCCTGCTGCAATCGCCAACTCGCCTAGCCTCGTACCGCTCAACGTCCTCCAGCATGCAGGGTACTACTACCACCTCGCAGCAACGTGTGCGGTTGAGCGGAGGGAGCGGTTCAAGGAGGCGAAGTGGAAAGCGGATGAAGCGGGCGGCGAAGGGGCAGGTGGACCGGCTCTGGCGCACGAAACGAAAGTCGACCACGGCGAGATCATCATCGAGGTGCGCATCGCCCATGCGAGACGACCTGTCATTGGAGCTGACGTCCTTCCGTCACCGCGCAGCTGTTCACCAAGGCTTACGAGTTCTACAAGGTGCACAAGGCGAAGAACATGACCTACGCTATCGCCCACCAGATCGCGCTCGCTCACCTTGAAGGGGGAAAGCTCGACGTGGCGCTCAAGTGCGTTGCTGCTTCTCTGTTCCTGTCCTCGCTGACGCGGTTTCCCAGGTTCCACGACCGCATCGCCAAGTCGTACCGACAAAACAAGTACGATGACGTCCTTGCCGACATTCTGTTGCGCATGTTTGAGGCGGCGAAAGGGGTGCAGGACTGGAATGCGGCGGTCAAGGCGGGTCTCGAGCTGATGGCGCCTGGTACGTACTTGCCTCTCCCTCATTTGATTCAGTCGCTGATGCAAGCGCTGCGCAGAGTCGCATATCGATGTTGCGACGAGGGAGAGGGTCGCGAAGGACGTGCTGGAGATCTTGCAGGTACGTCGCAGCTCGAGCAGGAATCAAGAGCTGAAGCTGACTCGCTCATGAGCAGACGCAGTCGCCCGCCAGCGTCGACTCTACCGCCCTCTCTCTCGACATGACCGAATGCGCTCCCCTTCGTGCGTCTGCCCACGATGTCGTTCTATCAACCCGCGACTGACGAACATTGCAATAGTCGAATGCCGCCTTGCCTTTCTTCACGACACCGTCGACACTTCGACACCCGTCCCTTTCCAGCTCGCCCTGTCATCCCTCCCAACTTCCCGCTTCGCCGGTTTCGCTTTCTCGCGCCTCGAGATCACCTTCAACGACGACCGACCGCCCATTTGCGTCGACCATCGCGGTGGATTGGGCGCTTCTGCTGACCGACGAGAAGCTGTGAACCTGGGCGAAGCCGGCTCTTCGAAGGAGAGGAGCGCGAACTTGGCATGGCGAGACGGTGGGGAGACGAAGCTCTTCGTGGGCAGCATCAAGGTCGACAAGGAAATCGATCTGACGGTGCGTCGATGTCATACTCGTTGGTTTATCTGGCGCTCATCTGGCGCTTCCGCAGGTCGAGAAGGTTGTTCTCACTGCATCAGTCGGCAGCTGGACTGTCGCTCTCAACATGCGGCCGAACCGGCTCGACGGGCGAGGATCTGGATGGTACATTGAATCGCGAGAGAAGCCGGTGCCGCTGGGCGTTGAGGATTCGTCTGTCTGCCGGTACGTCCTGCTGCTCTCGCAGACGGCCGCGTTCACTGACAAGGACTTACGCAGCGTCACCCGCCGCGATCTACTCGTCGCCGTCGACACGAACTTTGTCTCGCCCGCCTATCTCGATGAGCGGTTGCCCGTCATTGTCGACGTCCGGAACGACGACGAGGTCGAGGTCGAGCTTTTCCTTGTCAGTTTCCTCCAACCTGGCGAAGAAGGCTCTCGTGAGTCCCGCTCTCCCCGATTCCACGTCTCAGGCCTGACACCTTGACCCGCAGACGACACCATCGAGGTCGACTCGCAGTCTTCAACGTCCGTCATCGAGTCGCTCCCCCTCGGTACTCTCGCTCCTTCCGCCTCCCAGTCCAAGACCTTCATTCTCTCCACACTCGGAGGTCTGCCCGGTCCGCGCAACATCGACGTCACGATCCGCGCAGTTCCCGTCGCTGCTGCCGCCTCCACCTCATCCGGTCCGCTACTCCCAAAGCCGCTCGAAGTCACCCGCTCGCTTGTCATCCCGGTCGTATTACCCGTCCAAGCATCTTTCTCGACCCAGGTGCTCAAGCGACGCCGGCCAAACAAGGCTTTGCTGGACTTGAGCGAGTCGAGCGGATGGGAAGGAGCGAGCGCGGCGACGATGGCGGCGAGTCTGCGAGCGGTTGGTCCGTGGAGCATCGAGGTGCAGAGCATCGTCTTACGGACAGACGTGAGTCGGAAGTCATCGGAAGTTGGGCGAACAAGGCTGACCTCTTCGCGTTTGCGCAGGACGCGCCGCAAGTTCGGGTGAGGGCCTCGTCGCTAGGCTACGTCGCGGTGACTACAGAGTCACAGCAGGACAGCATGAGTGCGCTCGCCTCTCGTTGTCCACCTCTCAGGCGCTGACGATTGCGCATCGCAGCCTGGCGACCAGGCGACGTCTTCAACGCTCTTTTCAGCCTAGAAGTACGCGACAACGACAACTCGGTCGCCAGCGACCTTCACCTAGAGATTCAGTGGAAGAGGTGCGTAGCAGTGTCGGTACCGGACTTAACATCGCTGATTCCCAGCTTCGCAGACCGGACGGCGAGTCGACCGTTACGCGCCTCAAGGTCCATCCTCCGAAGCCTCCGCCCCTCGCGCCCACGATCCTACTCCGACTACCGCCCTACCTCGTCATCCACCGGCCCGTCACCCTCTCCTATCGCTTCTCGAATCCGACCTCTCGCCTCCTCACTCTCTCTAGCCAACTCGACCTCGCCGAAGTCCCCTCCGCCTTCGCCTTCGCTGGCCCGCGTCGACTCACCGAGTGGACGCTTGCGCCGTTTGAAGAGCGCGAGATGCGCGTTCGGCTCGTCCCGCTCGTCGCAGGACGCTTCACCCTCCCTCACATGCGCGTCTGGCAGATCGAGTATCCGGCTCAGCTTACACACGAGGAGTACGAAGACGAGGAGCAACGGCGGCAACAGGCGCAGCAGCCAAAGGCGACGGAGCTGGAGGTAGAGGTCGAGTCGGACGTGGTGGAGGAGCGGGATCCGGCGCAGGTCGGGCTTGAGGCGGACCTGAGGAACGCTCGAGGTGGAGATGCGGATGAAGTGAGTGGTAAGTCGCCGCTGGGAAGGCCGCCAGTTGTGCTAGTCCTGCCGCGGTAGGGCGGACTTTGCGTCAACCTCCTTGAAACGCTGTCTGCGTTTCGCTCGGCCACTCTCGCGGTCCCGCACGCAGGCCTCCCCTTCTGATCAAGTCCCTCGGCATAGACCTTTCGTCCAGAAGCCCTGAGATGCCCCTTCCCCGAGGGCGAAACGGGTGAACGAAGCAAACTGACGGGGAGTTGCAACTCGACCTCGCGCTAGGGAGAGCTCGCGGGCCAGAGCAGACTCGTATTGTAGTCCTGGAGCTCACAGCATATCTCAATGGCCGGGAAGGGAGCAGCGCGGGAGGGTTTTCTCGTCCGACCTTCTGCTCGACTTGTTGCTCTCCTTCATTCTCGCTGCAACCTGCGCTGGCTCTTCCCGCTACATTTGCATACATTGCACACACCCCTCGCGCCCTGATCGGCGCCTCCTACTGCCAGCAATCCTCCCGTTCCGTTGTTCGTTCCGCCGTCCGTGACCTCCGTCTCGAGCATGCTTTCTTTGCTCAACACCGGTGCTATGCACTCACGCATGGCTGGAGGTGCCACTTGCTTGACTGTGCACAGTCCCGTACGATGCGTTGTTCCCGTTTGCCCAGCATCCATCCGCAGGCTCTCCTCAGAACCAAAGCATCAGGTTCTGTCGCAGAGTCCGTTCAGTTCGCCACCTTGCTCTCACTGAGCATTGACACACGCTTCCACAGGACGAGCAAGGAAAGGGAAGACGGCAGCGCAGAGGCGCGCAGAGGTGCGTAGTCACGCCCGTCTCTCCTGCTTTCCAGCGCTTACACCTGGCAATCTGCAGGACATTGCCATGTTTGCGCGCATGCGTAATCCTGAGATTGCAAAGCTTGGTCGATACCTCTACTTCAAACCGCCCTGGCTCGTCCCGCCGCCCCCCATCTCGTTCGACCCTTCCATCGACATGCGCCGCCTTGGCCGTCCCAAAACGGAGCAGGACAAGCAGGAGCGTGCTCTGTGCAGGGCTTGGAAGAAGGTCGAGGGCCGCACAAGGGCGAAGAAGCTGCGCGCAGAGATGGAGCTGGCGTTCGAAGAGGAGTTAATGAAGGCGCTGGACAGGATTGCCGAGCTTTCGGAAGAGATCGGAGCGCTCAAGGTCAAGACGGATCTTGGACGGCTGGCGATTGAGGCAGACGAGGTAGAGGTAGGAGGTGAGGCGGTGAGGGATTGGTGCGTTCTTCCTGAACTCTCTCCCCGTCTTCCGAGATTAATCATCACCCTGCAGACCGAAGACAACGTGTGAAGCACTCATATCGTATCAAAGCCTGGCAATCCGGCGCTGTTTGATGCTAGACGGCATGCCTGCCTACTGAAATGCCGTGACTGCGCCTTCCTCCGCCATTCGCTCGGGGTGCTCGCGCCGTACGCCACCTCTAGTACTTTTTTGCCGTGTTGCCCTCGTCGGCAAGTCCTGCGATGCCGTCTACGCGGCGAGTGACCCCGTCGACGGAGCAAATTGATGAAAGCATTGCCCAGTCTACATCACGCGTTGAATGCTGCATGGTCTGCGGCAGACTTTGTTCAAGCCTTTCGAGCTATTGGCGATTGGGGACAGGCCAAAGAAAGCGGAGAGGAGGAGAAGTTCGCCTCCCCGACCTGCCGCTCGAACCACTGTTGCTCTCCTTCACCGCTTCACCACCGCTGACTTCCGCACAGGCTGCTCGTGCTGCGCGTGCTCACTCCGTACATCTCAGCTGCGCCCCCTCTGGCGCGCCCCGTTCCACCTTGTCCTCCTCTCCGAGCTCTATCTCCCTCCGCTTCTCTCGCTGCGAAACAGTAGTGCTCCCCACAGATGCTTGCCACGCTCACTAAGGTTTCTTGCACGCCAGCTTCGCTCTTCTCGCGCCAGCTGGTGCGTGTCCCTCTCCCTTTTCAGCTGGTCCTCGACACAGACATCCCACTGACACCGGGATGGCTTGGCAGCCACTGGGACGAGCGATGCATGCAGTCAAGCACGCCGCACAACCCGCTCTCACCCTCCGCGAACCGGCGCGTAGCCTTGCCACGCACAGAGGGCTTCCCATCTCCCCCGAAGGTGCGTCCGTTCCCTGATCAGACGACGCAGCTGAGCTAACACGGGTTGCTTCTGCCAGACTCGGCAAAGAAGCCGAGAAAGAGGCAGACAGCGGCGGAGAGCTGGGCAGAAGTGCGCCATACCGTCCTCGCTCGCAATCATTGTTACATGCTCACCGTCGTACGCTCGCAGGAAGAAGCTCTCCTCTCGATGATGGACCCTGAGGGGGCCAAACTCGCGCGACACTATCTGTACCTTAATCCTCCCTGGGTCATCGCGCCTCCTCGCCTCTCGTTCGATCCCGGACTCGACATGCGCAAACTCGGCAAGCCCAAGACCAAGCGGGACAAGCAGGAGAGGGAGTTGTGCAGAGCTTGGAGGAAAGTGGAGGGTGAAGCGCGGCTCAAGCGACTGCAGGAAGAGGTTGCGGACTTGGCAAAGAGGAGGAGGGAGGAGGAGCTGCAGGAGATAGTCCGGCCGAAGGAGATTGGAGAAGTTACGGCCAGGACTGAGCTTGGCTGGTTGGCTCTACAGGCTAGGGAGTAAGACGGTCTCGTACGTTTCAGTTGGACCTCTCTGTGGCGCGCCTTGGACGCTGACTGACGCTTCCCGATAGTTCGAGGTCGAACCATGATGTGACTTACCTGTGTAAGTTGCTGTGCAACGCATCTTGTGCTGCACAATCGGTGAAATGCGCCGGTGAGAGGTTCGACTGCCAGCAGAGCGAGACACGCCAGGCAGTTCTCTCCCTAGAATCTCCAGCAAGCCGCGACACGCGATGGATGGCTGTTGATTCCATTCGCACGAGCCGTCTACACCTACTCGCGCTTCCGCTTCTTGTTGGCAAAGCGCCCGCCCTCGGCCTTGCGCTTCTCTGCCCGACCCTGCGCCGCGAAGAACTCCTGCTTCTCCTTCTTCTCGCGCTCGCCCCGCTTCTCGTCCTCCCTGAAAGCAACAGATTGTCAGCGACAGGACGAGTGAGATAGAGAGAGGCGACAACGCACTTGGCCAGCTTCTTCGCCCGCTCGACCTTGCGCGCCTGCTTAGCCTCCTTGCGCTTGGCGTCCTTGTCGCGCGAGATCGCCTGGATCTGCTGCAGGAGCGAGAGCGCCTTCTTCTCGTCGGGCTCCATAACAACGGCACGCTTTTGCAGGTCTGCGGACGGAAGGTTGGTGAGCGAGCGAGGCGAAAGACAGCAGGAAGCGCAACGTGCAGGTCTTATTCTTCTGCGGCAGCTGCATCTTGGGCTTCGAGGCGAACGGCAAAGCTGCCTGCAGCTTGCGCGGGACCTTGAGCGTGTTGAAGCGGCGAGTCTCGCGGACGATGGGCTGCGGTCGACGGGTCAGCGAGGTGACCAAGTTCAGCCAGTTGCAGACGCGAACGCACCTTGTAGAGCGAGTTGACGTCCTGCGGAGTCTTGACACCCTCGGCGCGGCGGACTTCGCCGGTCAAGCGCATGCCCTGCCACGCCGACTTGTCGCGGAGGAGGAGATTGCCGACGGGATTATAGAACTGCCTCGGCTTGACCTGGTACCATGCGCGGAGGAAGACGATGTCGCTCATAAGGACCTTGTCCTCGAACGCGGCACGGAAGCAACCTTCGGGCTTGGCGAGCGCCTTCTTGACCTGACCGCGAATGCCAGAGACGGTTCGAATGTAGGCGCCCTCGAACTTGGCAATCTCGAGCGACGACGTGAACATGTCCTTGATGAACGCCGTGTTCTTGAAGATCTTGTACGGCGTGCCCGTCAGCTTGAGCTTCTTGACAATCTCGGTCGTCCCGTTGATGTCGGTAACGACGCCCGACGCTGAGACGCGGAACGAAGGCGTCTCCGAGCCGAACCTCGTAAAGGCGCAAAAGCCGGTATTGGGCGCTGAGATCGGGCCGTAGAAGGTTGCGAGGCAGTGCATGTGCTCGGGCGTGTACTTGAGCATGCGATTCCGCGTGCCGTCGTCGAGCGAGTAGACGGGGACGGTCTGGAAGCGTCGCCAGCCGAGCGAGAAGATGAGCGGGTCGTTCGTCTTGAGGATCTTGGGGTACCAGCGGTGCTTCTTGAGTCGGACCTGGACGTAGCCGAACGACTCTTCGTGGGCGAGCAAGTGGCCGACAATCATCGGGATGCGCGGGTTGAAGTTCTGAACGAGCTCGCACGGGACGCCGTGGAGCTCGATGCGGACGTAGGTGCCGGGTCGGTAGCCCTCGACGAGTGCGCGAGTCTCGGCGTCGTCCTCGGCAAATTCGGCGCGCGTAGCCTTGAGTTTCCGCTCCATCTCGGCCTTCTGCTCCGTGTAAAAGTCCATCTTCTCTTCGTCCGAGTCGTCATCGTACTGGGCGTCGAACTTGCGCTTGAGCTCCTCCTTCTTCTCAGCGAGCTCGCGCGCCTTGCGCTCCTCATCGTCCAGCTCGTCCAGCTCGTCCAGCTCGGGCGGGAACAGCGACCTGTCGCCAGCATCGCCCTCGCCATCCGCCTCGAGGTCCTCAAAGTCGCCGCCCTCCTCTTCGTACGCGCCATCGCCCGTCGGAGCGCTGTCGCCGGTGATGAAGAGGTGCCGGATCGAGTCGAGGAACTCCTCGTCCTCCCAGACCTCGAGATCCGCGATGTTGACCGGCAGACGGAAGATGTCCTCGTCATCGCCCTGCGCGCGGTCCTTGGCGAGCTGGAACAGATCGTCCTCGTCGTCCGCCGCATCCTCACCGAGGGCCTCCCTCCGCGCGTCCGCTTCCTCCTGCGCAGCGACCGTGTCCTCCGTCTCGCCAGCAGCGATCTGCTCGGGCGTCAAAGTCGAGCTGTAGATGAGCTTCATGAGATTCTGCCGCCGCCGTCCCGAACTCATAGTCGCCGCCGCCCGTGCCGCCAGATTCTTCTTCCACTGCGGCCCCTGTTCCTCCTCGTCGTCCTCGTCCTCGTCGAAGTCATCCTCATCAGAGTCGTCGTCCGACTCAGCACGTGCATCCCGCGCGGCCCGCTCGTCGTCATCGAGAATGAGGTCGAGGTCGGAATCGCTGTCGGCGTACGCAACATCCTCCGTCCGCTCGCCGCCCGACGCGCTCGCTCTCCGCTTCCCACCCTTCTTGCCGTTCCCCTCAAACGCCAACTCGTCGCCCTCCTCAAGCGCCTCATCGTCCGTGTCGAAGTCCTCCTCGTTCAGATCGTCGTCCTCGTCGCTCGCATCGTCGTACTCGGCCGGGTCGTAGTCGCCGACAGCATCGTTGAAGGCCGCGCGACGCTGCCGCTTGCCGCTCGAAGTCGACGCCTCCGCCTGAGCCGCCTGCTGCGCCTGGTACTCAGCCGCCGTGACGGGCTCCGACCCGCCAAAGATCCGAATCTGACTCTTGGCCATACTCTCCGCGAGCGTCTCGTCGGCGTCCTGCAAGTCAAGGACCATCTTGACTCCCTCCTCGCCCACCTCGTCGTTCGGGAGCTGCTCGCCGTCCTCCAGGCGGCGCTTCGAGAACGTCCCACTCGTATTGATCCACACGCGCTCGCCGTCCCACGTCACACCCTGCCCTGACCCGCCGCTCATAGGCGCGTACGCAACCTTGTTCGCGTCGCCCATCTTGCGCCGTTTCTCCGAGTCCTTCGTGGGCAACGGACAAGGGTCGATGAGTTCGAGCATGCGCGAAACGTCGAAAGCGTCGACTCCTGCGCCGGGGATGTGGACGCGAACGGAGTTCGAGGGACCAGGTGGTCGGAGGGGTACGCCGCGCAGGTAGCCAAACAGCGCGACGTGGCGGTCTGCTTTGGGGTCTTTGCGGAGGACTTCGCGGGAGGTGAGGTCGTCGAAGCGGTCGACGAGGAAGTACGAGTGCGAGTTGCGGAAGGTGAGAGGGCGGAACTTGGCGACCGAGATGAACCTGCGTACGCGAGTCGCGATTAGCTGGCGGTGCCGAGACTGCAACAGCTCCGTACGCACCGACTGAGATTGAGGATCTCCCTGTCGGGGTAGCGCCCGTTCATCACTCCGGACAAATAAAACATTTTCGCGCCGTCGTAGACCTCGGTCCAGAAACGCTTCTTGAGCCGCTTCTTCTGCGCCTTGAGCATGGCGGGCGTCTTGACGAGGTCGAGGTGGGTGAGAACGGCGATGAGCTTGGGCAGACCGTGCGAGTTGAGCGCTGAGAGGGCCTCGAAGGTTTCCTGCGTGAGCGAGAGGGTTAGCCGAGGACAGTTCGGAAGCTGAAGCAGTCCCGCGCACCATCTCGAAGCCAAAACTGCCATCGATCATCAGCAGGACGAGGTCTGCAACCTTGGCAACGTCGATCATGGCTCCCAAGTCGTTCGGGACCTCGATAAAGGTGAGGCGGCGGTTCTTGCCTGTGGACGAGATGAGCGTCAGTTGCGTTTCAAGCGCCCCCCAGACTCGCTCACGCACCAGAGACGACGGTGACGGGTCCCTTGATGTCGACCATCGTGTTCTTCGTGTACCGGCGGACGAGCGAGCGGATGAGGGTCGTCTTGCCGACCTGAGGAGCGAGCCCGGTCAGCCTGGAGATGCGCACCCGCTCGAGCACAGTCGCAACGCACTCCTGAGGGCCCCATTACGGCGACAATGACGGGCGGGACCTCCTGCTCGACATCCTTGCCTCCCTGACCTGCGGTGCCGTTGAAGGTGCGGTCGATGGCGGGGACATGTAGGCGGGTCTGGTCCTTCTCTACGTTCCTCCTAGCCTGCTTCTCTGCCCTCCTGAACGACGCCGAGGTGAATGCCTGCGAGTTTGAGGTTGAGCTGATGAGGTTGGCGAGAGAGTGAGGGTGGCTCACCTTTGGGTTCTTGCCCTTCTCTGGGCCCTTCTTGGGTGCCTTTGCAGGCCTGTGAGCGCGGTTGGTCTGCTGCGCGCCGTCCATGAGCCGTGTGGACGAGGCGAGCGAGTGCTAAGTGGCCAACCCTCTCCCAAGCTCACATCGAAGCCAGTCTCGCGCACAATGTCAACAGGCAGCTTCTATGGCGAGCAACGATGGCTGCGATGCAAGCACACGAGTCTACAGAGCTAGCCCATCCAACAGAGAGAACGGCCTCCGCTTTTGGTGCGAGAGACGGACGCATCCCTTCCTCACGCTCACCACCGCGACGAGGCGTTGCGAGGCTGCTGACCCTGGGCAGCCCGCTGCGACGGCGGAACCCAGCGACCGCTAGCAGGCGTGCTGGAGCGACTCTCGTCACTGCCGGGCGCAGGCGAGCCAGCTCCACCTCGCGCACCGGGAGGTTGGTAGCGACCGCCAGCCGGGGTAGACGAGCGCGACTCGGACGGCGGCGAGGGCGCGGCGGCGGGCGACTCGGGACGAGGGGCGGTGCGAGGCGCGAGGTTGAGACGAGGACGCTCGCCGGCGGGCGCGTCTGCCTGGGCCGTTCGGGGTTGGAGGTTGAGGCGCGGGCGCTCGCCGGCGGGCGCATCGGCACCGGCAGGGGGAGTCGAGCGAGGCTGGAGGGTGAAGCGGGGACGCTCGCCACCGGCAGACGGGGCCGGGGGAGCACCGTCGCGCGACGCACGCCACGCGGCCGAACCGACGGGGGCAGGACCGGACGCAGAACGCTGGGCGGCACCACCGCCAGCACGACGAGCGAGAGCCTCCTCCTCGCGGCGGGCCTGCTGGGCGATGCGCTCCTGGTCGGCCTTGCGCTCGGCAAGACGCTGCTCGAGGGCGGCCTTGCGAGCAGCCTCGGCCTCCGCCTCCATCTGGCGGCGACGCTCGGCGACACGCTCGAGCTCTTCGCGCTCGCGCTCCTCCTGCTCGGCGCGGATGCGGGCCTCCTCTGCGAGCAACAAAATCGTCAGCGGAACGATCACGAGTGATAGAAGGAACCGCTGCAACTTACCCTCCTCGCGGGCACGCCTCTCTGCCTCCTCGCGCTCGCGCTCGATGGCCTCCTGGCGCTCACGCTCCTTCTGCTCGAGAACCTGTCGCCTCCTCTCAGCCTTCTCCTCTTCGAGCGCCTCCGCCGCGCGCCTCTTCTCCGCCTCGTAGTGCTCGCGCGACTCCTTCTCGCGGACCTGGCGGAACTTCTCAAAGTCGGGCAAGATGCGCTGGAGGCGCTGCTTGATGGCGAGACCCTCGGCGTGCTGGCGGCGGAGCTGCTCGGCGCGCTGGACCTGCGCAGCCTCGAACGCCTCGCGGTCGCGCGCCTGTTGGCGCTCGTAGTCCTGCGAGATGAGCGGGATCTCTTCGCGGCGGAAGGCGCGCTCGAGGTGGTCGATGCGCTTGTGGACGGACGAGAGCTTCTGGGCGAGGTCCTTCTTGTCCTTCTCGATCTGCTGGACCTGGAGCTGGACGAGGTCGTTGGCCGAGAGCTCGGGGAGCTTCTGCTTGTCGACCTTGAGACCGCTCTGGATGAGGCTCTCGGCGACCTTCTTCGCCTCGTCGGCCTTGACCTTCTCGACCTCCTTGCGGATGCGCTCGAGCTCGCGCTGCTTGAGCTCCTCCTTCTGCCTCCTCGCGTCCTCCTCGGCCTTCTGCTGCGCGCGGATCGACCGCGCATGCGCCTCCTCCTTCTCCTTGCGCGCAGACTGCTCGTCGGAAAGCTCCTTGCGGCGCTTGATGATGGCTGTGCGGGCAATGACGAGATCGCGCTCGTCCTCGACCGCCGTCTCGAGGTTGGCAAACGCCGACTCGCGAGCGGCGCGGGCGGCGTCGGCGGGGGTCGAGCCCGGTGCGGCGACGGCGTTGAGCGTCGAGTGGAGGGTCTGCGCGAGGCGGGTGAGGTGCGTGCGGAGGAGGGTCGAAGCCGAAGGCTGGAGCGTCTTGACCGAGTCGAAGTTGGCCGAAGTCGAAGCGACGGGGCCAGCCTCGTCGCCGAAGAGCTCCTCGTCAAACTTGATGGAACCAGTCGCGTGGTCGATGGTGACATCGACGTCGCCACGGCGGCACGCCTCGGTCACGTAGCGCTCGACGCGGCGACGAGTGACGTCCTTCTCGCCGTCTGCCTGGAACGACGCGAGCTTGACGACGCGGTCGATCTTGAGCGAGGCGTAGACCTGCGCGAGCTGCTGGAAGAGACGGGCGAGGACGACGTCCTTGAGCGGGGCAACGTAGCGAGCCGTGTCGGGGTTCTTCTCGAGCGAGGCGAGAATCGGCTCGATCTTGGACGTGATCGACAAGGGGTGGAAGTCCACCTCGAGGATGTTGTAGAGCGAGCGGAGCTCAGGCGAGACGCGCTTGAGGGCGTGGCGGTTCAAGGCGTCGTTGATCAAGCCGGCGCGGGTCGGGACCGACGAGAGGCCGATGAGGGAGGCGAGACGGCCAAGGCGGCCCTTGGACTCGCCCTCCTCACCGTCGGCGCGCTTGCCGATCTCGACACCCGAGCCAAGGGGGACGGCGAGAGCCGAGAGGAGGACGCGCGAAGCGAGCTTCTCGAGCTCGGCGTCCTGCTGCTGGGCGTCCGAGGCGTTGTTGGCGGCGGCGATGGCGACGCGTGCCGAGTGGAGCGAGTACAGCTTGCCGTACGCGGCGGCGTGGAAGAGGAAATTGTTCCCGACGGCAAAGACCTTGGCCATCTTGTCGTAGAACGACGCCATGACGCTGGCCTTGGGCGCGCGGCGCGACATGCCGACGAGGGTGTGGATGTCCTCGGCGGTGCGGAACGCCTCCTGCCAGAGCTCGAGCTCGACGGCCGTGCTGAGCTGCTGGAAGCGCGTGTCGAGGTGGCGCTGGAGCGTGTCGGGGTCGTTCAGGTTGATCGAGTGCGACTGGTGGGTGTACTTCTGCGACGAGGCGAGGTGCGACCGGAGCGTCTCGCAGAGGCGGCGGAACTCGGTCTTGCGCTGGTGGGTGAGGCAGAACTGGAACGCCTCGTGGCAGACTGACTGGTAGAGGACCTCCAGGCGAGCGTTGTTGCGGAGGATGTCGAGCGCGGTGCGGTACGACTCCCAGAGGAAGCGGAGCCAGGGGGTCACGATCGAACGGTAGGTGCGGTCGCGGCTCTTCTCCTCGCTGACGAGACCGAGGAGGATACTCTCAGGCGTCTCGGCAGCCTCGAGGTCCTCGACCTCGCCGGCAGCCTCGCCCTCGAGCTCGTCGACCTTGGCGAGAGCGTCCGTGAGCTTGTTGCGCGAGAGCTCGAGGAGCTTCTGGATGGTGACCTCGACCGACTGGACCGAGGTGTTCTGAGCGACGTTCTTGTAGAGGATCAAGCCGTCCTTGGCGGTGCGTCCCTTGCGGAGGTCGACGCAGAGCTCGAGGAAGCGGACCATGATGGGCTCGAGGGTCGAGAGCGGCGTGCTGCGGAAGCGCTTGCTCGAGAAGACCTCGGAGATGGACGACAGGGCCGCCATCGGCTGGCCAACCGAGAGCAGCTCATCTGCGCGCTGTCGACGGAGGTCGAAAGGGAACGAGGTCAGCTCGCTCGTCTCGACTTGTGGGAGGGTGCGCACTGTTCCAGCAGCATGGCAGATCATCACAGTCCATCGCTCTCCTCAGCGCAGCCCCTGGCCGCGTAGCAGCCGCCCGCGAGAGCTCGACTTGACGCGTGCTGATGCGAGTCGCAGCTGTCCTCCTGCCTCCCACAGACCGTCCTGGACCCTGCCAAAGTCCTCGCTGGCCATTCCGACTCCTGCACTAGCGTCCTGCGCAACCTCAACCTCCCGCATGCCGTGTTCGCCGTTGTCACCACCTTCAGAAAAAGGTCGGGCCGCGAGCGGGATAGAGAGGGCGCGCGCGGTCCGTTCGAGCGTGCGAGGGTGTAGACGTACGCGCAGGACGAGCTCTGGGCGTGTCGTGAGCATCTCTGCGTGAGCCCGTGCGAGCGTGCGAGCGTGCAGAGGGCGACTCGCTCAGCTTGCTCTCCTCGACCTCGACGACACCCAACTTCGCTCTCACGCAGCTTCCTGTGCTCGTTTGGATGGCTGGACTGCTCCACCAGACAGCCAAGAAGGCACTCGTCAAGTCGGCACCGCTCGAACTGCGACGACACGCCAGCAGGCCTGCCATCGCACGCCTCAAGGCAGTCCCCGAGACTCCCTTGGTCCCTCGCATCGTCTATGAGGACGACAGGCATCTGGTCCTGAACAAACCGTCTAATGTGGCACTCCAAGGACAGCACGGTTCTCCGGCGAGGAAGCGGTGGGACGGTCTCCTCGACAGTTCGTTCATTCTCCTCTCGTCGCCTCTCCCGTTCGCTCACACAGCATTTCCCCTTCCGAACAGCTTTGAAGGCACGACCAGAGTCGCCCACGCTGCATGCCGTACACAGGCTGGACAAGGTGCGTTCTCATGGCTCCTCTTCGCCCCTCCTCGGTCATCCAACCTCCCTCTCGCAGGCTACGACAGGCGCCCTCCTGCTCGCCAAGTCGCCGGCGATAGCAGCCCGGCTCGTTCAGCAGCTCCAGCGTCACGAGATCAAGAAGACGTACCTCGCCGTCGTCCATGGCCAGCTCCGCCCGGGCTTCGAAGGAGACATCCGCAACCGTCTCCGGATGGACCTCGAGCGCGTGAGGGTGTGCGGCGACGACGAGGGCGTCGAGGCGCACACACAATGGCAGTGCATCTCTGTGTCGGTGCGTACGCTCGTCCAGGCCCTTCAACGCACGCTCACTCGTTCCCCACATCCAGTCTCGCTTCTCTCTCCTCCGCCTGAGCCCGACAAGCGGCCGCAAGCACCAGCTGCGCGTTCACTGCGCCGACGTGCTCAAGGGTGAGTCGCTGCGCCCATTCCGAAAGGGCACAGCGCTGATGGCACCCCTGGCAGCCCCCGTCGTTGGCGACTTCAAGCTGGCTCCGAACGCTCCTCATGCGGACGCGCTGAACGAGCTGATGATCCCGCTCGACCAAGTCCTGTTGCATTCCACCTCATTGTCCTTCTACGTGCGTCCCTCCGTCCCCTGCGCGCGCACGGAGTGTTGACGAGTTCCTCCGCATCCAGGCCTGGTCGAAGGAGACGGGTCGGCGATCCACCATCACGGCTACTGCGCCTCCATCAGCCGAGTTCCAGCGTTTCTGCAAGTCGCACGGGCTCAGGATCCCCGAGGAGATGCTGGCATGATGAGGCGAGAAGAGCGGACCTGACGAGGAGGGTTCGAAGACGTCGGTGCGTCCGCTGTCTCGATCAGTGCCCGACCGTGACGACTCGGCGACCTACTGTTCTTCTCTCCCTTTCAACGTCGTGCTGAACTCTGATTGCCGTATATAGGCCTTGCCGACAACTGTACATCTTCCAGCGACCGCCTCACCTGAACGGTACCCGCGCACCTCTATAGAGGCCTTCGCTCGCCGAATCCAACTCTCTCGCCATTCCTGTGTCCGTTCGACCTGTACCCCGCACTGGAGCGACCTGTATCATGGTGCGTCACGATAAGTATCGCGACCCGAGGCGCGGCAGCTGATCCTCCATCTCACTCTCCGCGAACAGCCTACCATCCTCTCCCTCCCCGCCGAACTCCTCTCATCCATCTTCACCCCTCCGCCTTCCCTCCCCTCGCTCTCTCCTCCGCCGCACAATCCCTCAAAGCCCGCCGAAACCCTCTCGACTCCCCTGCGTCTCTCGCCCTCCTCCGTGCCGATCTGTCGCGTGCTCGAACCGTTTGCGAGGGAGAATGCGTGGAGGTTCGTGCAGGTGAAGGGGTTGGAGCGTTTGGTGAAGTTGGGAGAGGCGATTGAGAGGGGAGATGTGAAGGAGGAGACGTGCAGGCGGGTTAAGGGTGTTGAGGTCATTTCCCCTGGCGATAACGTCGGAATATGCGATGCGCACGCGTGTGAGCGCCGATGGACGGCGGTATTTGACGCGCTCGAGGGTGTCGAGGACGTCCACATCGCCCTCCCCGTCACGCAAATCGACCGTCTCCTGTCCTCGCCCAACCTCTGCGCCTCTCGCGCCTTGATCACACCCTCTGCACCTCTCAGTCTCACTCTTACACCCGACTCGCCCAGCTCCTCATCCTCCGCGTACTCCTGGCTCTGCGATACCTCGACCCCTCATACTTCCCGCCTCTCCTTCTCCTCCCTCCGCCACCTGGCTCGCCATTCGAAAGGCGTCCAGAAGCTCGTTATGAAGGGTAGGATGGAGATCAAGGCGCCCGCGGGCGTTGACGGGACAGAAGGGTTCGAGGAGGGAGAGTGGGAGCTAGATGAGGTCGAGGTGGAGAGCGAGCCGCATGCTGCTGGTGCGTTGCTGCTTCACAAACTGTCTCGTCCAGCGAAGTCCTGCGCGATCTGCCGTGCTGACAAGTGGAGTTGGGCGTATCTCGCACAGGCTTCTCCGCCTTCCTCTCGGCACCCGCATCACTCAAGTCGCTCAAGCTGCGTACAGCGTTCACGACCGAACCGACGACTGTCTGCTCGGCCATCCCTCCGCGAGCAAGAGCCTCGCTCGAGACGTTTGTCTGGGAGACGAGCGGGTATCTCGCTGTGAGTCTCGCTTTCCGCTGCTTCGGAGTTCAATGGTATTCCACCGGTGGAGTCGTAGCTGAGAAAGGCTTTGAGTGGCTCGCAGCGCGACCTCGACACCTCCTTTGCCCTCTACCCCTCCCTCCGCTCCCTCACACTCCGTTCCTCCTCTTCCGCCCTCCTCTTCACGCCAGCCTTCTTTCAATCCCTTCGGTCGCTCCAACGCCTGGAACACCTCGCCCTCCACGGTCCGCGCGCCAGAGACGCTGCCGAGACGTGCGAGATGGTTGCGGAGTGGGTTGAGAGTCTGTCCTTTGCCGATGCCGAGATAGCGGGAGGGTTCGACGAGGAAGCGGAAGGGACGTCGCCGCTCAAACTGCTCGAGCTTGACGTGTGTAAGCCGGCGTGGCTGAGCAACAAGGTCGCGGTGGATGGAAAGGAACGGCCTCTTTCTCGGGCTGGGGTGTGTCTCCTTCGTCTCCCGCAGCTTTGTAACGAAGTGACTGATGCTCTGGTGCTCTCGCAGGTCCAGGCTAGGCGTCTCGCCGCGGCTTGCGTGAAGCACGGCGTCGTCCTCCAGGGATCCGTCCTCGACCTCGTCTCCGCCTCTTCCCCCGTTCTAGCATGTACACAGTGATCTTGCTGTACTTCTCTCGCAATAGAAGCTTCACTGTTGTTGTCCAAAATCAGCTTCCCCCGCCCGTCCGTCGGCACGACCGCATGGTTGCTCTTTCTCCCTCTTCCTCGCAACCGCTAGATGGTGAGTGAGCAGCATGGTCGTGCTACCTGAGCTACACATAACTCGCCACTGCACCCGGCGGCCGCCCCATCGACCACTTGCGCTTCCCCATCCCCGCTCCATCCTCATCGCCCGTCCCCGCTGACCTCTCGCCAGCGCGCTGCTCTGACGCTGCGAAACCTGCTGCAGACAATGTCGACTCCGGCTTCTGCACTCCAGCCCGCCCAGGCCTTCGTCGACTTTGTCAACAAGGCGGTCACACCATTCCATGCCGTGCACGAGTGTGTCCAGCGTCTCGAGAAGGCGGGCTTCACCCGGTGTGTTTCGCTTCCGTTACGCGTGAAGGAGATGTGCTGACGAGCGCGTTCGACAGGCTCCACGAGCGCGAGTCGTGGGCAGGCAAGCTCTCGCCCGGCGGCAAGCACTTCGTGACCCGCAACCAGTCGTCCATCATCGCCTTCACCATTCCTCCCGCCGACGCGACCAAGACCGGCAAGCCACTGGGCATCTCGGTCGTCGGCGCCCACACCGACTCGCCTCGCTTTGTCGTCAAGCCGGTCTCGAAGCGGGAAAAGGCTGGGTATGCGCAGATTGGCGTGGAGACGTATGGCGGCGGCCTGTGGGTGCGTGAAGCGGTCTCCGCCACGTTGAGCAGTCGCTGATGTTGCCCTGTAGGCTACCTGGATGGACCGTGACTTGGGTGTTGCCGGTGAGTCGCAATCTATGTTCGTTTCTTGTTCCAGCTCACGTCCCGCCCGACAGGTCGCGTAACGCTTGCTGGAGCCGCGGGCAAGGCGAAGCAGGAGTACTCGTCGCACCTCGTTCATGTCCGCAACCCGATCATGCGCATGCCGACCATCGCCATCCACCTCGAGCGCACCCAGAACGACAAGTTCCACTAGTGAGTCCTGCGCGACTCTCATCAGGCAAATCGCTGACGAATGCATCTCACAGCAACCCGGAGACGCAGCAGGTTCCGATTGTGGCCTTGGCGAGCAAGGAGCTCAACCGCGCCTTCGTCGAAGAGAACAACTCATCCGCCGAAGTCTCGTTCGCCGACCCGCTCGACATCTCCAGCCACCACCACCCTATCCTCCTTCACACCTTGGCGCGCGAGTTGAGCGAGCAGATTGGCGAGCAGATCACGCCGGCGCAGATTCACGACTTTGAATTGAGCTTGTTCGATTGCCAGCCGGCGACGATTGGCGGAGCGCTGGTGCGTCCCCAACGATGGCCATAACATACTCTTTCGCTGACCTGCTCGATCGCAGAACGAGTTCATCTTCGCTCCTCGCGTCGACAACCTCTTCTCCTCCTTCGCCGCTGTCGAAGCCCTCGTGCTCTCCGCCTCCTCCTCCGCTCCTTCCGACGGCCGCGTGTCCATGATCGCCCTCTTTGACAACGAGGAAGTCGGCTCAGTCTCCGCGTACGGCGCCGAGTCGAACTTTATCGAGTCGGTCTTCGAGCGGGTGTCGGTCGCGTTCAAGGCGGAGGGTGAAAGTGAGGCAGAGGCGTATCAGCGCACGATGGCGTCTTCGTACCTTCTCTCGTGCGTTCGCTCTCAGCTTCCGCTTTCAGGCCCTGCTGACTCTCGTCTTTCGGCAGAACCGACGTCGGCCACTCCGTTCACCCCGGCTTCACCGACAAGCAGTGCGTTCTCGTCTTTGTCCTCGCTGTCTCGAGTGCGTTGCTAACGCCCACATACAGCGAGGAGAACCACAAGCCGCTCATCAATTCGGGCATCGCCATCAAGACCAACTCGAAGCAGCGTTACGCGACGACTTCCCAGACGGTCTTCCCACTCCGACGCGTTGCTGCTGAGGCGCAAGTACCGCTCCAGGAGTATCTGGTGCGGAACGACATGGCTTGCGGATCGACAAGTGCGCTCCTTTTTCTCTCTCGCTTCGGATCTCGCTCAGCCTATGACGGTCATGCCGCACAGTCGGCCCCCTTGTCTCCAAAATCGGTCTGCGAACAGTCGACATCGGCGCGCCCATTCTCAGCATGCATTCGTACGTCCAGCGCGCAACCTCGTCCCGTCCGCATCTCGCTGACCGCTTCTTCCCACCCAGGATCCGCGAGATGGCCGGCGTCAAGGACGTCAAGCATCTCATTGACCTCTTTGAGAAGTTTTTTGAGCGCTTTGGCGTCCTCGACACGCTTGCCGAGACGGTCGACTAGATGACTTTTTCAACCTGGAACAGCGAAACCTTGCAGCAGTACTCGCCGGCTCAATCGTCTGGTCTCCTTCAGCGACGTTCTATGCTCTGCGTCGGCGTGCAACTGAGGCTGTCGCTGCCCTTCTCGTCGAAGGCCGCCTTCGAATGTCTGCGCTGTTCGCCCTCCTCCGCCTTCGCCTCCGACACTGTGTCGCTTCGATTCGCCATTCGGACGACCAAAAGCATACGAGCCCGGCGCCTACTTAACTTACGTTTCACCGACGCCTCGCTTGTTGCGTCGACTTTGCGAAAATCGCCACCCTTCGCTGACGCAGCCGCTCGGAGACTTGTCCGAACCTTCGGACGCCGCTCACCGACCTCTGCCTTTCCCCTTGCTCTCCTCCTTCACTCTTCATAGACTCTGCCTGTTGCCATAGACCATGTCGCTTCTCTCGCAGCCTGTCACATTCCCTCACTCTGGCTTGACGGCGCCGACGCCGACGCTCAAGTCGGCCATGACCGTGCGTGTCCTCGCGCTTTCTCTCATCTTCACCGATCTGAGCTCACCCGCCACCGCCTGCAGGAGCGCCTGTGCACTTACGACGCCGCGAACCTCGACGAGCGAGGAAAGGTCACGCCCGAGTACATCAAGCTCTACGAAGAATGGGGCAAGGGCGCCATTGGCGTGATCGTGTTGGGCAACCTGCCCATCTCCCGCACCGACCTCGAGGCGCCGAAGAACGCCGTCATCGACGCACGGTCGTCGTGGGACCCGGTTCCGGGCTTGAAGCGCGCGATCGACGCTGCGAAGGCGCATGGCTCGCTCGTTATCGGCCAGCTCACGCACGGCGGTCGCCAGGTTTCTGAGGAGGTCAACAAGGTGAGTGAGCCTGTATCGATGGGCCGACGGACGCAGAAGCTGACGAGCCCGCTTCTCAGAACCCAGTCTCCGCCTCGGACGTCCAGTGCCCTCCTATGGGCGGCATGACCTTCGCCAAGCCCCGCCCGATGACGGTCCAGGAGATCGACGACGTCGTCAAAGCCTTCGGCTACGGCGCCAAGGTCTTGTACGACGCGGGCGCACACGGCATGCAAGCGCACTCGGCGCACGGCTACCTCCTTTCGCAATTCCTCTCGGCGCGCGTCAACAAGCGCACGGACGACTATGGCGGCTCGCTCGAGAACCGCTTCCGGATTGTGCGCCGGGTGTTTGAGGAGGTTCGCCGACAAGTTGCCGACCAGAAGTTCATGCTCTCGATCAAGTGCGTCGCTCTCTTCCGCTTCTCTTTCGACTGACGATGAGTTGACCAGCTCGCTCTCCCAGGATCAACTCGGCGGACTTTGCGGACGGCGGCCTGACGTTTGAAGAGTCGAAGCAGGCCTGCATCTGGCTGGACCAGATCGGTCTCGACTTGATCGAGCTCTCCGGCGGCTCGTACGAGTCGCTCGCGTTCGAGCACAAGAAGGAGTCGACCAAGAAGCGCGAGGCCTTCTTCGTCGAATTCGCCGAGCAGATCCGACCGGCGCTCAAGAACGCCAAGTTGGCTGTCACGGGAGGGTTCAGGACCAAGCAGGCGATGGAACAGGCGCTGAAGGAGCACTCATGCGATGTTGTGGGACTTGCGAGGCCCTTGACGGCGGAACCCTACTTGATCAGGGAGATGATCGAGGGGAAGAAGGACGCCGCGCGGGAGAACAAGGCGGTACGTCGCTTTCCTCCCTTCCTCCTGCAGTCTGTTGCTGACTCTGCACCCCCTCGCAGCCCAACGCCGTCCAGACCGGCACCTCGATCGTCCAAATCGGCGCCATCGCAACTGGCAAGCCCATCCCCGACTTGGCAGACGAGAAGGTCGTGCAGGAAGTCCTCGCAGTGTTGCAGGGCAAGAAGCCGAAGGAGGACAAGCCTCATCAGGAGCAGGACGTCAAGACTTCGTATGAGAAGAGCGAGAACAAGGGGAAGCTTTAGACGGGCGGGGAGAGGTAGACGTGTAGATATCCTGTAGACTCGAAACGAGCTAGACGCGCTCGCAATACGTATTCGCATTGAGCATCTCCATAGCAGGCGTCGTGTGGCAACGAGAGGTGGAGCGAGAAGGAAGCAGGACGTTGTTGAGCACGCGGTCGAGGAAGTTCACAGCCAACCTCGTCCTCGCAACGCTCGCGACGCAACAGTGTCCCAAAGCTCGGCGATGATGCGAAAGAAGCCTTGAATTCAGGAAAAACTGCTACTGCTTTGGATTGTTTGATTCGAGTCGATGCGAGATGGCCGATCCTCCGTTTGCCCTTCAGTCCGTCAAGCGTAAAGGCGCTCATCGTCCGCCGTGGCCCGACTTGCCGGCGTTGGCGCCGTGTGCGGTCTGGTACGAGCCGGAGCTGCGCGAGGAGAGCGTGTCAGCTATTGTCTGGAGCCCGCCTGCCGCCTTCTCGCCACTCGAGACGGCACGACGATACGCATTCGCATGCAACGGGAACGTACCGCTGGTCGTTCGTTCCGGCCCACTGGTGCGGCGTGTTGCTCGAGACGATCCTGCCCTTCTCAAGGACAATCTGGACAATCTCGTCCTCGTTCGTGGTCGAGAAGATGTTCTCGAGTTCCTGCTTGCTGGCGCGGCTCAAGACTCCCTGCGAGCCTTGGCCCGTGTGGAAGACGTCGAACGAGTCGACGACTTCGACGAGGGGGATGGAGCTGTGTGCGGAACGGAACGAGCGAGCGGAGGTCAGGAACTGGTCGCGGATTGATCGCAACGTCGAAAGGGTTCGTGGGTGGTCAAGATGGCGTCGATGCGAGGAGCAGGAGAGGTGGAAAAATTGCTGGGCGTCGTGGGAGGGTGGGTCGGGGAGGGGGAGTGACGAGGTGGGGAAGAGGAGAGCGTACCGGTCTGCGCGGAGGAGTGAACGAGTGTTAGCGACGAGCAAGAGTTCAGTGGAACGAAACAGCACGCACCACCGCCCCTCCACTTCTCAGCAGCTGTGTGAGCGAGACGGACGACGGGGGCACGCGACGTGGACGAAGGTCAGCGGGGTGGACAGCAGCGACGACAGCGATTGTGGCGGCGTCTATGCGACGACGCAGTGACTGGCAAGAGCTGCACGCACCCGCAACGTCTCCAAGGATGATGATAAACTCGTCGGTACTCATCGAGTCGGGCTTGTAGACGGCCTGCGAAGCGAGGGGGTCAGCCTGGCGCTCCTCGAGTTTCTCCTAAGCGTCCCTACCTTGTGGAAGGAGTGCATGTTGGTGTTCGGGTAGTCGTTTGCGAGTGTTGTGGTCTTGTGAGCGAGCGAGGAGAGGAAAGCGGGCGAACCGAGGGAGCGATCTCGTCTACGTCATGTCCAAATCCCCCTGTTCCGCGTGCTTGTCTCTTCTCGACACCCTACTCGACGCTATGCACACGCCAGTCTTTGTTCCACTGCGAACGGTCAAGTGGACGACGAGAACGGGCGAACGAGGGTCCTGCGACGAGGACGACAACTCGCTCACAACGTCGAATACAAGGCTGAATACAACTCGAGTGTATTGAGGGAATACAAAAGCTTAACCGCCACTCCTGCCCAACTTGGGCGGTGTCGCGAGTCGACGTCCTCGCGAATTCTCCTCCGCCGCTCTTCCCCCCGTCGTGTGCTGCCGCTGTTCCCCTGCTTGCTGTTCTCGTCAGTCGACACTGCGCACGCACAACTCGCAGCCACACCGGAATCCCCGGTCGACCCGCTCGCGCCTCGCCATCCGGCCGACATCTCGCTCAAGCAGGCGGCAACCCTCCCTCTCTCGCCACACACGCACACAGACGACACGAGCACGCGGGCAGTACGAAAAGAGAGAACGTAGGAGCCCACCCAGGCCACCAGCCACCCGCCTCGAGCCCGTCGTCGGGTCCTCCGCCTCGCGCCAAACAACCTTCCCTCTTTGGCCACCTCTCGCCTGTGGACGCCCCGTGTGGACAGAGGCATGCACCGACGACCGTCCCCGCTCAGGGTCGACACGCACTTGCACCCGGCACTCGTCCACGACGCGCTCTCGCACGCGCGCAGACCCCGCAGCAGCACCCTCACAGAGCTCGACGAACACTCGCCCGCACCGTGGCGCGCTGACGAGAACGGCGCAGACGACGCAGTAGAGCACGACGCGTGGAGTCGGAGGCAGCGGAGGGCGAGCGGGTCGGGCGCAGGGACAGATGCGACGGCGGCCGACTTGCTGTACCCGCTGAGGGGAGCGAGGCGCGATGGCAGCGGGAGCACGACGAGCCTGCTCACCGCGTCAGGCAGCGCGAGCGACTCGGCGTACGGCACTCTCGACGAGCTCGACAGCGACGCGCCCGACGCCGACGCCGACCCCCTCTGCGAGTCGCCCCTTCCGGCCGAACACGACGAGCGAGCGGCCGCATGGCGCCAGCGCGTCGCAGAGTCGTTCCGTGCGCGGTCCGAACGACGAGTGCAGGCTGCGCTCGACTCGCGCGGGTGGAAGGTGGCCGAGCAGGAGCAGGCCGACGGGGCGTACTGGCGGCGGAAGACGCGCTCGCTCGAACGCCGCCTCCTCGAGTCGGTCCAGTCGTCGCCCGACGTCGGACAAGAACCAGTATTCGCGCTCGACGTCGCCTACGACGCCGACTCGTCCTTCGACAGCCTCGACTCGCTCTTCTCGCCGCCAGACTCGCTCACGCCGTCGACTTCGGCGTCCAGCTCCCGCTCCTCGCCCGAGCCGAGCGAGTGCGGCGAGTCGGATTCGGCGGCTATTCGTCTGTCGCTCCAGCGGAAGAGGCGGAGATTGACGAAGCAGGTGGACGTGGTCGATGCTGCCGCTACTTTCCTCTCGCGACGACACACCCTCCCTCGGCGGAATCGTCCCCGCGAGTCGTCCTTCAAAGTCTCCTTCCCACCGTCGCCGACCAAGCGCAGATCGACTTCGTCCCTCGCTTCGACAGACTCGAAGACCGAGTCTCCAAATCAGCACGAACCCGCGGCGAAACCTCCGACGCTTTCTCCGCCCCTCACTCGGACTATCGTTATCCTCTCCGCCACCATCTCCCTCGCTTCGTATCTCTCGCCCATCCCGCTCGTTACCCCGCTCTCGCCGGTTCCCCTGCGACATGCCGACACGCCCGCGTCTCTCGTCCTCCAATCAGCCAATGCCGCTCTCGCGCCTCTCCTTGCGCAGCCATCTCTCCCAGGTGTCGTGCTCGCCGCAACGACCCTCTTTCTCGCCGCGCGGCTTGAGCGACGGACAACGTCGTTAAGCGCACGGTCGAAAGTTGCGGTGGCAGGAGTCGCTTGGGCAGCGATTGTCGGCGTGCGGGTACTGGCGAGCTGGGTATTCGGACGTGTGCTCGGCTGGGCGCATCCGCAATTCTTTTCTACCCGCGCGATTCACGAGGTTGGAGCAGGTGCGTCTTGCTTTCCTCACCTTCTCGTCCCATCCCAAGGCTCACAGTTTCTCGGGCAGGGCTGGCACCGCTCCTCCTCGCCTTGAACCTCCTCTCGTTCCGTTCTTCGTCTTTCCTCGACGCTGCGCTTCTCGCGGCCAACTTCGTCGTCCCCGTCTCAAAAGGTGGCGCCGGCCTGTGGCTTGGCATCTCCGCCGTTCTCGTCGGACACGTCGGAGCTCTCGTCCTCTCGCTCGTTCGCTTCTTCGCCACCCCGCCCGCGACGTCCGCCAAACCCGCCTCTTCCTCCTTCTCGGTCTCCCACCTCCTCGCACTCGCCCTCCTCCCGACTTTCGCTTTCTACGCCGTCTCCCCCACCCCTTCGCCCATCCAGACCGACCTCGCCTTCTCGCAGCTCCACCCAGAGCAACCTTCGCTCCTCACCGTCCTCCTCATGACCGCCCCTCGGCCCGGCACGCCCGACTTCCTCATCCAAACAGTCGAATCGTGGCTCGGCGCCTTGCCCGACCCTTCCTCGCCTCTCCTCGGCGACAACTCGACCTCTTTCTCGCCTCTCGCCATGCCCACCTCGTCCCGCCTCCGCGTAATCGTCTACACGCACTTTGCCTCGCACCCAATGTTCGAGCTCGCCCAGTCGACTTTCGCCAGCAACCCCAAAGCTGCGCACTACATCGAGTGGCACCGAGATCCTCGAGCGTTCGCTGCGCAGAATCGCCTTGACCAGCGCTTGCATGTTGCGCGAGGGCTCGAGTACGCCGCGAGCGAGGGTGGCGCGTATGTCCTTCTCACCGAGGACGACTTTCCCCTCTGCGAGGACGCGAAGCCTGCGCGCGGAAAGGAGCGGAGCTGGGATAACGCGTGGAAGGAGTTGCAGGCTGCGCTAGTCGCGACGAATGCACGCATGCCCGACCCGTTCGCCGACGCGCCCGACTCGCCACCCGGCCACTGCGGTTTGTTCCTCGCGACAGGCGGGTCGGGGCTCGCGATCCGCTCGTCCATCGCGGCGAGGCTGCCGGCGCTCTTGCTTGGCGACGATGACCCGCATGGCTATGCGCGCGAGGAGGCGGCTGCGAGAGGCGAGATCGTCGTCAAGCGCGAGGGAGAGGGGGCGGACACGCCTGATCTGGTCATCCAGGACTGCTTGCGCGGCAAGCTGCCCGAGTGCGCGGTCTGCGCACCGGGAGTTGGCGGAGCTGAGGGGAGCGCGAGGTTGCCTGGCGGAGTTGTGGGCGAGAGGGTGGGCAAAAGCGGGCTTGCGGGGACTGAGAGGCTGCTGCAGCGGCATCTTGGGTACAACGCGAGCACGCTGCCGGGGAGGAAGTACGGGAGGGAGGAGTGGGCGTGCGGATGGAGGCAGCCTTTCGTGCGTTTCAGCCCTCGCTTCCCTCACGATGATCTGTGCTGACGTCGACTTCGTTGCAGAACGGCGAGCCCGACATCTTGACCGTCTGAGCCCTCGCCGATACATCACCAACAGACACTTATCCGACGTCGACTTCCGCGCACATACACTACAGCGCCCGCATCCTCGCAATCGCCTCCGCAACAACCAACACCTCGCGCTCCCGCCTCGCTTGCCGACCGCGGTCGATGCTGCCCTCGCACAACAGACACTTTCCCTCGTTGTTCCCGCCGTTTGTTCGTCGGCTTTGTTTATCGGTTCACCCCTTTGCTTCCCCTTCCGTATGGTTGTATTCGTCGCTCCTTCTTGGCATCTGCGCAATAGACAGTGTTCCGGCCATCTTTCGATTTTCGCTCCCCCGCTCACCTCGCTTGGACGGCGGCGATGGATCTGCGTTTGTTGCTGCGCTGTGCTCTGCGACCGCGGTTGAGCGACAAGCAATGAAGACGACGTACGCGCATCGGTTCAAGAGCTGCGACAGCGTCTGCGCGAGGAAGTGCGCCTGTTCAGGAAGGTTGCTTGTGGGCGAGAGCGCGGCTCTGGCGAGGCTGGCGATCCCGTTAAGTACGCCAAGGGGCCTCGAACGGGGAGCTGGCGTGCACCCCTTTGCCCGCTGGCGTCGTTCGCTTCCCGAGCCGTCCCGTGGGCTCTTCGCTCCTTGCCGTCGTCCTCCCTCGCCCGCTACAGCTCACAGCGACTCTTGCTTGATCCTCCCGTCTCCCCTGCGACGCCAGACTCGACCTGCACACTGCCGCCAGCCCGCCTGGTTCCATTTCTCCAGACGCAGAGCGCACCGCCTTCCTCTTCGTTCCCACCCTCCAGCCTCGTCTCCTGCCGCCGCAACTAGCGACTCAGGCTACGCAGACACACTTCAGCACAATGTCGTTCAAGGCAGACGAGCGGCGCAGGTCGTCGGGGACGAGCAGGCTTGCTCACGCGATGGGAAATGCCCTGCGACGAGTCTCGCTCGTGCGAAGGCCCTCGTCCGAGAACACGACGCCGACGAGTAGCGCACTGGGCGACGGAAAGAGGCAAACGGACCAGCTGGACCGACCGAAACCCGGTCACATCGCGAGGAAACCCTCCGTCGACACCGTCACGAGCAGGTCGAGCGTCTCGAGCTTGCAGGCGCCGACGTGCAAGCTGAACAGCTCGAGTCCTGCGTCCGAGCTGCCCAAGACCTGGGAGGAGTGGAACTTTGCGTACGCCAACGGCTTCATCGACTTTGACGACCCTCCTCCTCCTCCCTCCGACCTCCGCACGTCCGAGTTCGTCACCTCGACCGGCCAATTCCGCGCGCCCTTCCCTCTCAACGAGACCAAGCGTCAACGAGCAGTCGACTCGATCGGCCTCTTCAACCACCCGTCGAAGAAGGCGGCTCGGAGGGGATCGACAAAGGACCCGCTCAAGCCTGCATCGCCTGCGCCGCCTTCCTACCCCGAACCCGACGGCGACAAGTCGCCAAAGTACGAGGAGGCGGTCGGCGAGGCGATCAAGCGGCACGAGGGACCCGTCTATCCTGCCCTGAAGAAGCTCGCCGAGGAGGCCAAGCAACGTTTCGGCGTCGATGCGACGACCGTCTCGCTCATGGACCGCGACAAGCAGGTCTTCCTTTCGGACGAGACGTGCGAGTTCTTGCAAGAGCGCGACGACGTTCCTCGAGAGCGTGCGACCTTCTCCTTCTTCTCCCCGTTCGTTCTTGCGCTGACAACCCTTCTACCGCAGTCACGGCCTGCAGTCACGCGATGTTGAAGGCGTCGACGGGGACGAAGGACCCTCTCGTTATCCTCGACTTTGGGCAAGACTGGCGCTTCGAGAAGGTGGGTCTCCTGCGATGATCTCGTCCGAGGCTTCCTCTGACTGTCAGATCTCGACAGAACGGCTTCGGCGCGTACAGCAAGGGCTTCTATGCAGCTGCACCAATCATGCTGCCCGCCTCGCTCGGCGACGACAATGGCGCCTATCCCGGCGGCATCTTCTGTTTGCTCGGCGAGAAACCTCGAGTCAAGTTCAGCGAGGACGATCGGCGCGAGCTTCAAGAGATGGCGGACAAGGCATCGAACGAGATCAAGCGCTTCGCCGAAGAGCAGCGCGAGGAGCGCTGGCAGGAGCTGTCGAAGAAGCGCGGCGACTTTGCGCGACGGAACAAGCTCGCTCGTAAGGTCTCGTCGCAGCAGCAGAACCTCGACACGGTCGTCGAGATGCCTACGCCGCCTCTCACGCCTACGATGTCGATGCTCGACTTGACGGACACGGCGGAGGACGAGTTGTTCGCCCAAGCAGACTCGGAGCGCGAACCGAGAAGGCCTTCGCTCGTCGAGTCAATCGGCTCGAGCGCCTCGCTCGGTGACTTGCGCGCGACGTCGAACATGCCGGTCTTTGGCGCGCGAGCGGACAACCTGTCGGGCGTCCTTGCTACTCCCGCCGACAACGTCCCGCCTGAGGTCGGCTCCGTCCTCGACCTCTCGACGCAGCTCGTCGCCGAGTCAATCGAGATCGACTTTGCCTACGTTGTCTCCGTCGATCTCGCCTCTCGCTCCGCCAAACCCGTCCGCCTTCTCTCGTCGTACGGCACGCCCATCCCTCCTCCGCTCTTCTCCCTCGACGCGCACATCGAGGCTGCCAACTCGCCCCAAGCGTCGGTCCTCTACGTCAACGACGACGCTCAAGTCCTCGACGGCGACTTCTCAACTGGTCTCGTCGTCCGCATCGGCAAGAAGGGGAACACGGGGTACCTCCTCGGATGCTTTGCGGAAGACAGTCGGCGCGTCTTCAATACGGAGGACCTGCTCTTCGCCCGCAGCTTTGCGCGCGACCTCGCCAAGTACCTGCCGGACCTGTAAGGGCTGCGAGGGGGTGTGGACGCACTGAAGGAGGAGGACGGAGGAGTCGGAATCATGCCCTCGCTGGCCCAAGCATTTCTTTTTCGTACCCACGTGTTGTTGCTTCGCATGCATTACTACCTTACATTTGACCACTCTCAAGCCAGAGTACGAGCCTCGCTGTCCATCCTCGTCGTCGCCGCACAGCTCCCTCACCGTCCAAGCCTCGCTCTTTCGGCTTGCGGGTTTGCTCCTTGTTCATTACTCGCCAGTCAACGCCGTCAGACGCCTGCACTACCGCAGCGACGCGACCGTTTCCACCTTGTCTCCCCACTCGCCGCACTTCCACCTCGCGTCGTTCCTCCACCCGTCGCCATGCCCACAGACCGACTGCGACCACGAGCAATGCTCAGAATGCTGCTAGCACTGCTACTCGTGTCAGCGAGCGCACCAGGGTTGCTTGCGGCCGCAAAGGGAGGGTCACCAGCGTCGGGGTCTGGAGGAGGAGGAAAGGGGGCGGCAGTGAGCCTGCGGGCCAACACGGAGAAGACGGTGCCGCTGCGGACACACTCTCTGTACGCTCCGTACGTCGACTCGGACCTGCAGAACCGCTGGTTCGACTTTGGCGGCTCGACCATCATCAACACGAACAAGCACGTCCGGCTCACGCAGGACAGGCCGTCGCAGTCTGGATGGCTGTGGTCGCGACTCGCACTCGCGCCCAACTCGTTCGAGGTCGAGTTCGAGTTCCGTGTCGACGGCAAGAGCAACACCTTGCACGGAGACGGGTTCGCGGTGTGGTTGACAAAGGGGCGCGCTGGGATGGGGCCTGCGTTCGGCAACATCGACTACTGGGACGGGCTGGGCATCTTCTTCGACACTTAGTGCGTGCCGGTCGCCGCTCCCTTCTCTGTCGGCGAGAGACTCGCTTTTCTGACCGTCCCTTCCCTCGCAGCGCCAACTCGCGGCATTCGTACTCTTTCCCTCGCATCTACGGCATCATGAACGACGGCACCAAGTCGTACGACGTCGGGAAGGACGGCCAGGGTCAGGAGATTGGCGCTTGCTCGGTGCGTTTGCACATCGCGAAACACCTTCTAGACCGTCGCTGACCCGTTCGGGCTGCAGATCGACTTCCGTCGAACAGACGTGACGGCTAAGGCGCGCATCACCTACTTCAAGGGCCGCTTCCTCGAGGTGAGTAGTTCTGGCCGGTTTTTCGCGATTCGAGCGAGTGACTGACCTCTTTCCGCCCTCGCAGCTCGCCATCCAGCACGCCAAGTGGGACGAGTGGACGACGTGCTTTGCGGTCGAGGGCGTCGAGCTGCCCTCACAGCCGTTCTTGGGCTTCTCGGCCGTCACAGGCGATGTCAGCGGTGCGTCCAGTCGCTTTTCGAGTCCAGGCTGAGCCTTCTTACAGGCGTCTCTTCTCGCAGACAATCACGACATCATCTCTATAACGACGTCGAACGGTGCGCCCTACACTTTCGGATGCTCGCCGTTGAGCTGCGCTGACCATCCTTGCCCTTACAGTGGCTTACCACGCCGCCTCCGCTTCAGCCGTGCGCCTGTTCTCCATGCAATCGCTACCAGGTCACACTGACATACCTTTCCCTCGCAGAACTCCCCTCCGCCCAGACGCGGCGTCCCCGGCGCATCCTTCTTCTCCTCGCTCTTCCGCATCCTCAAGTGGGTCTTCCTGCTCGTCGTCGTGGTCGTAGGTGTCATGGCATTCCGTGGACGCAAGGCGGCGAGGAACGCGAAGCGGTTCTGAGCGGCGGCAGACGGGGAGGCCATTGCAATCGCAACATCGACGATACCCAGCCTTGCGTGCTCGCTCGCGCTCGCGGCGGAGAGAACAGCTTGTTGCACCGACTACTCCTCAACACCCAGTTCCTCCAACACCTCCTCAAGCGCCTCCTTCGCAAGCGGGATCCACACCCACTCTCCACCCTCTTCCGCCTGTCCATCCTCGTCGTCATTGACGCCTTCAATAATCTCAGGCGCCTGATTCGAGCTGCGCACGACGCCGTGATCTTTGAATTCGGAGAGGAAGCCGTCGACTTGGTCGCGGTGGGTTGCGATGAGCTCGTCTGTGGCTTTCTCCTTGAGCCTGTCCAGGTGGGAAGCGTCAGTGTGCGCTCGACCGGATTGGGAGGTGAGGAACGCACGAAGCAAGCGTCATAGCGACAACAGGCGCCTTCTCCGCCTCCCTTCCAGCCGCTGCGCCGCCAGTCAACCGCATCGCCCTCTCCACCTCACGGGGCAAACTCTCAGCCATCTTGACCTGCTCCTGGCCAAGGAGGTTGAACAGCCGCTTCGCGCGGTCTGTGACGCTTGCGAGGACGTGAGTTGCGGATTGTGCGAGGGAGGAGGCTGTTGGATCGAGTGAGGAGGAGAGGGGTGGATAGATGGATGGTGGAAGGAGGTGCGAGAGCGTGCCGAGAGAGGCGACTTCGACGTCGTAGGGAAGGAGGGTGGAGACGTCGTAGTGTAGGAAGGTGAAGGCGCGGAAGGAGAGGCTGAGGTCCGCTGCTTCGGCGCTCGTCTCGGCTGAGGGAGTCGTGGGAGGTCGTGCGGTAACGAATGCGGTAGGGAACATGAGTGATGCGCGGACGTGGTCCACTGAGGCGACGAGGTGGATGTGCGATTGCGCGGCAAGGAGGGCGAGAAGCGAGATGTTTTTGGGCAGGCGGAGGGAAGGGCCGTCGAGCGAGTGGATGACGAGGAAAATGGGTTTGAATGCCGGATGAGCCTTCGCTGCGGCTTGTATCGACGCGCAAAGACGGCGGACGCGGGACTCGAGAGCAGAAACGGTTCGGGCGGTCGAGTAGGCCGTCGAAGCCTTCCCCTTGCCCTTCGCCTTAGCCGGCGCCGCGATTCTCCGCCTCTTGCGCGGACTCGCAACCTCCTCCTCGTCCTCCTCGTCCGCATCCTGCCCACCCTGAGCCCTGACCAAGTCCTCGAGAGCCGTGACAAGGTCGACGAGAGTAGCGGCCGTGTCGAAGCCGTTAATCACGACCACGTTTCCGCGCGTCCGTGCCTTCTCCGCAAACGCATTCAGCACCGTACGTTTGCTCCCCACTCCGCCCAAGAGGATATTGAAGCCTTGGTCCATCTCCCACATCCACCGCGAGAACCGCTCCTTCGCCCGCTGAACCCGCACCTGGCTCGCCTCGCGCAGTGCGTCAAATCCAGCACTCAGCGCCGCATCGAACTTGCGCAGCGCAGCCTGGTACGTAGCGGTGGTGAAAGCGGGGTCGATCGAGGTCGAGAGGAGCGTGTCGGTCGTCCTGCTCGTCTGGGTCGAGTAGAGCATGTACGCGTCCCCTGCAGAAGCAGTCACGAACGTAGCAGGCCCATCGTCGTCCCTGTACGCGTCCTCGCCGTCTGACCCGTCCGAGTCGCCTGTCGGCGCCGTGTTGCGGGACCGTCGTTTGGCGGGAGAGGGAGAGGGAGCGTCGGTCGCCTTTCGCTTGCCTTTGGCCTTGGCAGACGGCTTCGAAGGCGTCTTTTTGGGCGTGGAAGCAGCCCTGGCTTTGCGAGGTGGCATGGCGAGCGAGTGGGCGAAGGTCAAAAGGGCGAATGTCAACGGGGAGGAGAGATCATCCCTCTCGAGGAGCTTATAGCGACGGTAGAACGTCTTTCTGAAGCGTTACAGTAGGTACGAGGGGCCAGCTTGTCCAGCGAGGCCAGGGAAAGCGGGAAGACTCTCTCGAGTTTCTTTTCTACAAAGTCGGCGCTTGCAAAGTCTCGTCCTCCACCAAGACGATGTCGTTGTTACCTTGTCGTTCTTGGTGTCGAACCCTGCGAACGGGCAGCGGTCGGAATCCGGCTTGACGACGTGAAGCGCGGGTAGCTGAGGAGGAGGAGGGGAAGACTTGCCGCCGTCTGTTCCCGCATTGCAAACGCGACATTCCGAACAGTTAGAGTCGCTGAACGTCAGTTGGACGCTGACAGCGGACAGCAATACATAAGCAAGCCGGCGAGAAGACGAGCGAGAGACGGAGGAAAAAGCAGAGGCGAAGCAAGGTGCCGAGCGGTCTCGGCGTGCATACCATCGTCGCCGAGCCAGAACATCTCCTGCTGGAGCGTCAGGGTTCAGCGGCGAAGCGGGCCAAGTCGAACGGGAGCCTCCATCGTTGCGAGGATCTGCTCGCCTTTCGCCGAAGGAGACGATCCGTACGATCCTGCTCCGTTCCCGTTGCCCGGCGTCTGCGACGCTTCTTCCCGCCATCACTATGCTTGTGTCGACCCGCTCACGACGCTGGACAGGCGCTGCAGGCTCGGCGACCGTGTGCGAAGGCAGTTCCCGGCTCCAAGACGGGGAAGCGGAGCAGACGACAGACGTCGACAAGCTCGCCTGAGGATGGACGGCTGCCAGCGGGTGTCGACGAGCTCGTGGGGAGAAGCCGCAGAAAGCGGAGCCAGGCGTCTGCGGGTAGGAGCGCCGGAGGTTAGGAGACTCAGGGCTTGTCCAGCAGAACGTCGCACTTCGCCGTCCGTCGCGCAACGTCCGCCGACGCAAGACCACGACTAGGACGAGTCCTCCGTCGTCTGCTGACCTTGGGCGCTGTTTTTCCAAAACCCCGCCCGGGTCCCTTCGAGTCTGCTGGACGGCCCTGGCTCGCTGCCATCGCGGAACAGCAGATTAGATGGGACCGTCTCGAGCGTCAAGACGACGGTGCTTAGCAGTCCTCCGTCGAGAAGCGGAGGCGGACAGAGACTCCTGTCGAGGGAGGAAGACAAGCGACAGAGCATCCTCCGCTCGCGCGAGCCCTGCTCCTTCTTGCCCCGTCCGTCTCCCTTGCTAAGGCTTCTATGTTTGTCGTGGATCCCTGGAGTGCGAGAGCTGACACCCGCCTCGCCGTCACTGCTCCTCCGCGTTGCCAGATCCGGTTGTGCGACTGTTCTCCCTCTTCGCCTCCCTCTTTCCTGCAGACTGCCTCCCCGGCAGGTCTGAGCGGTGTCGCTGGCTTCGTCCATCGTGTTCCTGCAGCGGCACACTGGATTCTCCGACACGTTTCATCTGCTGCTGGAGTCTTCCCGCGGTGTGCGCAGACGCAGGACGGAGACGAAGCGGGACCGGCAGCGGATGAAGCAGGCGCAGGCAAGGCTTCGCGCAGGCAGTGAGAAGCAGCAGGTTGCAGGCTGAGCAGGAGGAGCAACGGAATGAAACGGACGATCTCTTCGTCGCCTCGCGGAGCAAAGTCGCCCGTCTGAACCTTCATCACGCTCGCCCTTTGTCGTGCTTGGACGCATCCCTGACTGGACGTACCCCTTCTCGCGCTCACACACACACGGGGGTTGTGCGGTGGCCTCGCGCATCGCATCCATGTTCCCGCCGATGCGACAATCTGCCGGCCGACAACTGCAGATCCCGTATGAGCTGCCCAGGCCGCCTGCTTTCCCGCGCGTTTCGTTGGACGACCTCGAGCTGGACGAGGATTTGGCAGACTCGAAGGCGCCGCTCGAGTTCGTGCTATCCGTTATGCGCAACATGGGTGAGTTCTCCTTCCGACCTCTCTGCTTGATCGTCTCCGTCTGACCTTGTTTCCTCTGCAGCGGCAGACCTCTTGCAAGCTAGCGAGTCCTGCGAAATCCTCGACGAACCGCCCATCGTCGACGAAGCCACGCAAACCTCCTTCTTCCGCTGCAAACCTCCGCCCGCTCATCTTCCCACACCGACCCATATCCTCGAACTCGACTTCTCCGACACCGGCGAACGATATACGACGCCCGTACACGGCCTTCTTTGGGCCTGCCAGTCTCCCAAACTCTCCCATCTCAGCCGCCGACAAGATCCTCCCTCTTCCGTTGCCTCGACAGATAACTCTCTCTTCCTCCCCCGCGTCTCGCTGAGCATACCCTGTCGACGCGCATGGCCCTTCCTCCATCGCTATCTCTACGACGGCTCCTCAGCGCACCTCCTCGACTCTCTCCTCGCACAACCCCCTTCTCGCGCTTCGACTGCCCAAGCCAACGCGCACGAGCAGCACCTCGCGCGACTAGAACGGATACGAGAAGTCTGGCTGAACGCGGTCAGCCTCGAGTTGAGCGACCGACAGCTGTGGGAGACGCTGCAGAGAGCGTGGGATGTGGTTATTGCTGGACTGGGGGAGGTTGCGCGGGCGAGACCTGCAGCGATTGCGGTACCTAGCGAGGATGATGAAGAGACTTCCGGAAGACAAGGAGAGGAGGACCCTGCGGCAGACAAGACTGGAGCGGAGGCAGACGCAGGAGGCTGAGTTGCAATATCCGAGCAGTACAACACGCAGGGCAAGACGACATGTAGGAGGGGGAGAGAAATCAGAAAGGGCTGTCAAGGGCTGCGAGGAGGCTTGGGTCTATCGAGGTGATTGAGACGTCCAGATAGTTCTCCGAGCGCGCGGCGCAATCTGTACCAAAGTCGGAGCTGATGGAGCTGGCACTCAGAGGCGGAGTGAGGTATGTCCGCTCGAAGCGAGTGTACGGGTTCGGCGGCTCGAGATCGACGGGCGCAACGGTGGTGAAAGGAGTGAGGACAGGGAGAGGAGGCTGGAAAGGGTCGCTGCGGTACTCGGCGGGCGGCGTCGGGAGCAAGGTGGCGAAGGAATTGGGAGGCTGCGGTGCGGGAGCGAGGTCGAAGTTGGCGTGCCGAAGTGCTGGATAGAACGGGAGGGACGGTTGCGACGGCAGCGGCTGGGTGAACTGTAGGACGTCTGGTGATGGAGACTGGACAGTCGACTCCGGCGGCGAGGGAGGTTGAAGAACGCTGGGGAAGTCGTTCATCCGGTTCAAAGGTGGCACAGGTTGCGAAACCGGTCCCTCCGTCTTCTTGCGACCGGGTCGCTCGCTCTTCTCGCGACGGACGGGGCGGTACACGTAGTCTGCAATCAATGTCAGCGCCATTCCCGTCTCAGGTGAGGACGCTGCTCACCAGGATAAGCCTCTTTGTGCTCCTTCTTCCGCTTTGCGGCCTCCAACTCGTAGTGCCGCCGTACGTCCGGCGCTTCCTCGCGCCACAGCTGACCGACAAGTTTGGCTGTGGGAGGACATCATCAGATGTCTGCTCGTGAAGAGCGAGCGAGGAAGACTCACAGACGTCGGCTTGCGGGAGCTTTGCGAAGGTCTTCGTCGACTTCAGCTCGTGGACCATCGCTGAGCGGTAGCAGATCCAGGCGTTGGCAGGACGGGGCGGCCGATCGCGAGCTGGTGCTGCTCTTGCGCGCTTGTCCTGCGTCGGTGGCGGCGAAGTCGGAGTGTCGTCGACTGCGACCTTCGCGATGCGCCTCTTCCTCCTCGACGTCGTGGGCTGGGCGGTCTCGTCGTCCTTTACAGGTTCGCCGCCGTCGCCAACGACGCCTGTGGACGCCGATAACCCCGCAAGCGTATCAGGTGGGCAGCGCTCAGGCGGAGGTCGAGACGCTCGCGCAGGCCGGAAGAGAAAGCTCGCAGGGTCGTGTGCTGCGTAAGCGAGGTCGGCAGGCGTCGTCGCCAACATGCTGGGGGCGGGCGTAGGGGGTCGAGTAAGATGCAGAGGAGAAAGATCGCTGCAGCAAGAATGACTTCTCCAGGCTGGCCCCGTCCCTCCTCGTGCAGCCCGCAAGCCGGAGTCCGGACCGGTTGCCTTCCCCCAGCCTGCGTACCGCAATCGCTCCAGCAATGGCGTTATTGGACGCCTTGGCGTGAGCCCGTCGGGCTGACGCGAGCGCATCCCGCTCGGCCCGCTACGCTTCGAGCGAGAGGATCGTTCCCGTACGTAAGTTACAGTATGGGTGCATCCCCTCACGCGCGTGGCAGGCGCTGCGGCGAGATCTTCGAATGACAAGCGATTCATTGGACAAAGGGGAACCGAGTCGGGACGAGCAAGCGCGGCAGCGGGAGGTCGTCCGGCGGAAGAGCGGTGGACGTCGAGAACCAGAAAAGTCGTCGCGGGGGGCGGCGCCCCTGCCGCTGCAGAATCGTTCCCAAATGTACGGGTCGATCGATAGTCGGCTGCAAATAGCGCTGTAGGCAGATGAAGGTTGACCCGACGTCGGGGCGGGTCACCCTAATGAGAGACGACTGTAGCCGCGCCTACACGTCGACTGCTGGTGCGGCGTCAAGCCCGACGTTTTGCAAGAGTCTTCCATGCAGCCACTTGAGTCTGTAGAGCTACCGGAAGAACGGGCCGAGAGTGACTGCGCACCGATAGCGGCGAGCGCTCCCTTCACTCGCCCTTGACCGCCTTGGCGGCTTCGCGCTCCCTCTTGCGCAGGGCGCGCTTGCGAATGTCGAGGTGCAATTTGCGGTTGTAGTCGAGCCAGAACTGGCGCGAGAAGAGGTGGTCGACAACCCACTGTTGATCGGTGAGGCGACGGCGGAACGGTTAGCTTCTTTGTTCGCACACGTGGCGAGAACACGGAATGCACTTGGACGGGTGCATGGCCGTGGTACGGCGTCGAAATGTGCGGTTGGCCGACAGCGCCGCCACGGACGCCGATGTGCGACAGGACCGAGCCTGCGGAACGAGAGTCAGCGTGACTGGAGCTTGCGCAACGGCGAGCGAGAGGGAGCAGCTTACGAACGTAGGTCTTGGGCGTCGGGATCATCCACGAGCTCTTGCGGATCTTGCTCAGCTTCGAGACCTGCGAGACGCTGTCGGTTAGTCCAGCACAAAGGGAGAAGATGAGGCTGGGACGCACGACAAAATACGTGTTGAGCAACTCGACCTCGACTCCGGTGCCCTGGAGCTCGCTGCCGAGCGCCTGCGACCAGGTTGAGAGGAAAGCCTTGCTGCCGGAGTAGACGGCGAGGAGCGGGGACGGGATGAGCGACGCGAAGGATCCGACGGTGAGGATGAGGCCGCGCTTGCGCGAGACCATGCCGGGAACGACGAGCTTGGTGACCTTCATCGTCGCGTTGCTGCCGACACGAGGTCAGGTCAGCTCCGCAAGGTCAGGCTGCGAATTCTTGAGCTCACACGTTGATCTCGACGATGTCGATCATGTCTTGGTCAGACAAGTCCTGGAAGAACGTAGGCTCCTCGTAGCTCTTGCCGACATTGTTGACTGTCGAAGAGAGCGTCAGCGAGGACCGTGGGCGGAGGCAGCGACGACTGACTGAGGACGCCGACGTCGAGAGGGTCGAGGGCAGCCTTCAGCGCGGCGTAGTCTGCCGAAGCCGAGGAAAAGTCGATCGCGTGGACCTGCGTCTTGACGGACGGGTACTTGGCGGCTGAGGAGAGTAAAGGTCAGCGCTGTGGCCGCCGACAGTTCCGCGCGAGCTCACTGATCTCCTGCGCAATCTCATCGAGCTTCGAGGCCGTACGACTGGCCAAGAAGATGTTGAAGCCGGCAGCGGCGAGTTGGAGAGCAAAGTCGCGACCGATGCCAGCCGTCGCGCCAGTAACAACTGCGAAGACAAATGGTCAGCTCCAGCCGGGTTGTTGGCCTGTTCGGAGCAGTACGCACCTGCCCATGCGCCTTTCTTCGCGCCAAACCGCTTGAGCTGCGAGACCGATGGGCGAGACAGAAGGTCAACTCCGGGTGACGAGGGCAGAGCGGGGTGCACGAACAGGGATGCCCGGTCTCGCCAAGTCAACCGCCATCCTCGCAAAGCTCAGCACATAGCTTCCAAGCCATCCAGCGCCGAGGACAGCGAAAGCGAGGGTTGTGAGAGGGCAGTCGGAAGCTGGGGGAGAGAGAACGGCGTCAACGCGCGATTGGCTGGTGAGAGGACAGCTCGTGCGCACCCCAGTCGATAGCCTGTGCCCTCAGAGTCGCCACGTCCATCGCGAGCGGGTCGAAGTGAACAGTCGCGGGCGAACCTCTTCCTCTCCACAGCAACTGATGAAGAGCTCTTGCTCGCCACCACATCTCTCTGGATGCTATATTCTTGCTGCTATCGAGCTCAACGTACACAACCACTGCAGCACAGGCCGTAACGTCGTCGCCAACGATCCCCGTCTCGCTGTACGCCCGCCTCCCCACCTCGCGGCCATACACCTGCGCTCCGCACCTCTACGCCATTGCGGGACTTTTCGATGGGCCGTTTGCAACCACTCAGGGGGCCCCGAGCATGCTGGCCGGGCGCTGGCTGGATTGGGACACAGGTCGAGCTCCTCACCCTCCGCGGATCCTCCGAGGGTTTCCTCCTCCCTCTTCGGTTCGCCTCCTCCACCTTCTGCGTGGCCTGGACAGCGTTACAGTGATCTGTACCTGCGTGACGATGCTGCGGAGGCGACTAGGCGCTATCTTGCTGTTCGCACTGCTCCTGCTCGTCGACGACGCTCGCTGCGACTCGGATGGACTGCCCGTAACTGCGCCGACATCGCTCCAGCCAGGCAAGCAGGCGACATTTGGCTGGGAGTGAGTCATTTCTCATTCCATACGAGGTTTCAGCTGACGAAGCTGAACTTCGCAGTGGAGGGACACCGCCGTATCGAGTTCGCGTGTGCGTCGCATTCGTCTGTCAGCGCAGACAGACATGGAGGAACTTTGTTCTCGCAGCCTGATCAACACGCACCAAGACACTGAGTCGAAGGGGCTCACAACGACCCGATTTATGTGGTTTGCAAAGGAGACGAAAGTTGGCGGTGCGTACGCAGCAGCAGATACGCCGTCTTCCGCCCGCTAAACCTATCAGGTGCAGACCAGGTTCAGTTCTGGGTGTACGACAGCAAGGGCGCGGAGGGGAAGTCGCCCAATATTCCCATCGTCGCGGCGGCGAGCGCCAGCAAGTCTGCGTCAGGCGGCGGAGGAAGAGCCAGCTCGACGACCCATGACGCGAGCGGCAAGTCACCGAAGGCGTCTGGAGGTGCGACGGTAGGTGGAGGCGGATCAGCGAGCGCCAAGGAGACGGGCAAGGCGGGTTCTTCGACTGGGAGCGTCAAGACGGCTGCACCGAGAGGCTCCGCTCCAGCTTCGAAGGACACGGAGGCTTCCAACGACCTCGACACGCCTCTCAACACTGCTGCTGCGACCATGTCGACGTCTGCACCGATCGCACCAGCCGACACCGCTACGTGCGTAGACTGCTGATCCTCGTATACCGGGTTCTCCGCGCTGACCCGTACTCAGCACCACAGTGTCGCAACCACTCCCGTAACGACACCAGCAGCGGCTCCCGTCGCTCCCGCCAGCGCGCCTACAGCCTCAAGTACCAGGTCAGCGCAGCGTCGCTCTGTCGCCGACTCCCGTCACGCTGATGGCGTTGTCGAGCAGCTCGCTCTTCTCCGGCGACAACACGGCGCTCTATCTCGGGATTGGCGGAGTAGCGCTCGCACTTATCCTCGTCGTCGCCCTGCTCCTGTACGTTCCCTTCACCTACCTTTCCAGTCGAAGGAAAACCTGACCGTATCGTGTTATGTAGATGGTGGAGAGGGAAACAACAGCAACCGGAAGCCCGCAGGGGACGTCGAGACGACCGTTACGAGCGGAGCTTGTCGAAACAGCCGGTGAGTTTATCAAGCCAGACTGTGCAGCTCCCTCGCGCACTACTACTGAGCACTGACCGTCGCGCACTGTGAAAGCTGTCAAAGCGAAGACGACGCTCACTCCAACCGCTCGACACCAGTCAAGCGGAGCGATCACTTCTTCCCGACCACGCCGCATCAGGATCTGCGAGCTCGTGCTCGTCCGCAGCAAGCGACTCGTCAAGCTCGAGCTGGGCAAGGCGGAGGCGACGTGGAGAGAAGGAGGAGGTGTAGACGCTATAACGGTGACCTCGTGCAGAAGAGAGTATCGGGTATCCCGCAACTGCCGTCTGGACGCGGCGAGCAGAGAAGAGCGAGTTGCTAACAGTCTGAGCTAAGTCAGCGCAGTCTCACTGCATCCTCCTCGCAGTCTCCCCGCTTCCGAAGCTAGCTCAAGCATGAGGCGAGGTCTGGGCAAAGCGCGATGCTATAGCACGGTGTCTATTCTTCTGCGAAAGCGTACTCAGTGCCCGTAGGTAGGCTTCTTGCCGATGTCGAACGGCAGGTATCTGCGAGAGCGGTGTGAGAGTCAGTAGAGTGTCGAAGACCAGTGCGGGAAGCCAGTCCGCTGAAAGACGGGAGACGCACTTGTACTTGCGCATGTGCGCGATCTGCCTCCGCATAGTGATGAATGTGAGAAGGCAAAAGTACATGACGAGGATGGGCCAGAAGACGGGGACGTCGAAGAGCGGGATGAACGAGGCAATGAGGGAGAAGGCGATGGCTCGTGTCGCGCTGTGCCTGCGGGCGCGTGATCGGATTGAGCCCCGGCCAGTACGCTCATCGAACTACGAGCGAAGCCGCGCTGCGCACCAGAACTTGAACTCGGGCAACCGCCGAATGAACGGCCTCATCTCGCCATCCTCCTGCAAGTCTCCCTGACTCGTCGGCAAACCAGGCGCACCCTCTTCCGCCTCGGTCTCTGCCATATCTGCTGCGAGGGCGGGGTCGAATTTGGGGGTGATGAAGGCGAGGAAGAGGTTGAGGAGGTATATGCTGGAGGACGGTAGGATCGTCAGCGGGCAAGCAAGGTCAAGCGTAAGACTCTGGGCGCGCACCCGAGAGCATAGGCGACGATGTAGTACGCTTGAACGTAGAGTATGCGGAGGGTGAAGAGGAGGAACAGGCCGACGGAACCGCCCCAGCGTTGGAAGGTGAAGGGAGTCAAGCGGTCTACGGATAGCGGACCGCAATGTCAGCAGTCGTCTTGGTTTGCGGAGTCCGCCGTGAACGCACCTAGGTAGCCTTGGTACAACTGGACCCGTCGAGAGGAGCCGTGTCGGTGGGGAGGAGGCGACAGACGGCGGTGAAGCGCGACCGGCGGGGCGAAGGGGAACGGTAGCGGGCAGAAGCAACAGTACAATGCTAGTCAGCGTCACTCCATCCAGCCGGCCGCTCTGCGGGAGCCGCGAGAGCCACGACTGCGACGAGGTGAGCAACAACGCACGCGCTCGTACTGCTTGACGGCGGTGACGACGTTGGCGCCTGCAGGGGGTTCTGGCACGTCCATTCTGATCCTCACAGACCCTTTCCTGCCGTAAAAGCGCGACGAGAGCGGAGTGGGAAGAAGCGGACCTCGTCGAACCGCTCGCTGTCTCCTTCCTCGTCGCCCAGCTTGCTCGGGCGAGGATGAGAGCATGCTGGTTGTGTCTTGCAGTGCTCACATTAGGCTCAGGTGCGCTCCACTCGCCGCAGCGTGCTGTTGTTACCCGCTCACTCCTCGTCTTCCGTCACCCACAGCAGTCCATGCCCAGCCAGCTCCTCCGCCGCAGCAGCAGCTCACGTTCGGCATCTCGACGGGTGCACAGCTGAGAACTGAGTCTGGTAAGGGCGCGAATCGGCCAGCAGGAGGTGTTGAAGGCGCGAGGGGAGGCTCGGACGACGAGGTGAGTGGTGCTTCCGACGTTGGCAGCGCGAAACGATGGGAAGGGCGGCTCTGCAGGTGGACTGCATGGCGGTGTAGAGACCGTGGAGCTCGGTGCGGCTGGCCGGAATGACGAGAGAGACGTTCTGGTACACCTCGAGCCCGTCGCTGACACTCGCCTTCCTCCCTTGCAGACCGCCCAGCTCGCTTTCGCTTCAGAAAGAACAGCCGGCACAGATCCTCTATCTTCCGATCCTGCCGCCGATGCCTACGCACTCGCCGTCTCTCTCCTCGACACCCTCACCTTCCATTCTCCTCCCTCTCCTCCAACTCTTTATTCTCCGAATATCGCTTCGCTCGACGTACCATTCTCGGCACGGATAGAGCCGATTCTACAGCGCTCGTCGGTCGGGCGCTTCGCTCTTCGAGTCAGCCGCCTTCACGCGGGTGATGCCGCGAAGCGAAGAGTACAGGGCGGGCGGGACTGGAGCGTGAAGGGCGCAATCTTGGGCTTGAAGGGTGCGATTGAGCGGTTTGCGGTCGACAAGACTGTGCGAGCCGGAAAGGGAGCTTTGGGTGGACGGAGAGACGGGAAAGGGTGGAAGAACCGGCTCGAGAATGCGGTTCTTAAGGGTGGCGTCGTGCTCGACCGCGAAGAGATTGAGGAAGGGATGGCCGAAGTGACAGAGCTTCTGCAGAGCGCCGGCGAGCGAGGATCTGCGGCAGCCTGGGTTTTGCTGGGCGATCTTCACCTGGTACGCCAGTCTCCCGCTTGCGTCCTGCCGAACTCGCTGACACTGCCCGTGCAGTCCGGTCATCTCTCGCTCGCCGCCAATCCAGCCGAAGCTCTTCGCCTCTATACCCTCGCTTCCGAACTTTACGGCTCGCCCGAAGCGCAGTACAAGCTGGGCTTCTTGTACGGCAGCAACTTTGGCGGAGCGGCGGGTGGTCTCGAGGGCAAGGGACAGCAAGGAAGCGTAGGCTGCGCGATGTTCACTCGCCTCGCCAATCTCGCTGACCTCTCCGTCCTCAGGCTCTCCTGCACTACACCTTCGCCGCGCTGTCGAGCCATGTACCCGCCTCGATGACCGTCGGGTACCGTCACTGGGCGGGCATCGGCACGAAACAGTCGTGCAAGGACGCTCTGCCCTGGTACAAGGCAGCAGCCGACGCCGCCATGATCTCGTTCAACTCTGGCCCGCCTGGCGGACGACACCTTCCTCCGCCCAAGATCCGCCTGTCCGACCTCGAAGGCGGTCCGTACGGACCTGGAGCCTCGTCTTCAAGGTCGAACCTGGTGACGGGCGGCTCGAACGCTCAGACGCAGCAAGAGTGGGACGATCTCGTCGAGTTCCACCTCTTCCATGCTGAACGCGGCGATCCTGCCTACATGTACCGCCTCGGGCGGCTGTACTATCAGGGCTTCGGTGCTGGAGGGCTCGGCGGTGCACGAGGCGCGCAACGAGGACGCCTGCAGCCAGGAGTTGCGGGCAAGGCCGACAACCTGTGGGACGGAGGACGCGACTTTCACCGCGCGAGCAAGTGGTTCCTCCGCCTCGCTCGCAAGGTCTGGCCTTCCGACCCTCGCGAGGCGCAGTGGAACCCGAAATGGGGACCGCTGTCGAAGCACCCGCAGCGGGCGGGCGAGGCGCCCAAGGTCGGCTTCTACGACCTCTCAAAGGACAAGAAGAACGAGAAAGTCGACGACCATACAGCGATGGTCGCGGGTTTGGCGGCTGGCTTCGTCGGCAAGATGTACCTGCGAGGTGAGGGCGTCAGCGCGAATTACGCCAAGGCGTTCCTCTGGTTCTCTCGCGGGTCCGCGCAGGTCCGTCTCTTTCGGTTGTCAATCAGCATGCTCCGCTAACCTTTGCGCTGCAGGGCGACCGCGAGTCGACCAACGGCCTCGGCATCATGTACCGCGACGGGCTCGGCGTCGAGCGTGACTTGAAGAAGGCGGTCATGCTCTTCCACGCCGCCGCCCAGCAGGACTCGTCCGAGGCGCAAGTCAACCTCGGCAAGTACCACTTTGGTGCGTTTCGAACGCTCTTGTTCCGCTTCCGCTGAACTAACGCAGCTTGCCAGGCCTGGGCGACTTTGTCGCCGCAACAACCTACTTCGAGCACGCGATCCGCCCCGACAACCTCCGCACTCCCGACACCTTCCAGGCGTACTACTACCTCGCCGAACTTGCCGCCCGCTCAACATCAGCGACCGAGTCGTGTCCTGTCGCCGTCTCGTTCTACAAGCGCGTGGCGGAACGAGGGGATTGGGATCACGAGGTTTGGTGGGAGGCTGAGCGCGCGAGAGAGCGCGGAGACTTGCGAACCGCGTTGCTCGGGTACTGGATCATGGCGGAACGGGGATATGAGCCGGCGCAGAACAATGTTGCCTGGATCCTTGATCGAGGTGAGCCTGCTCAGCGACACTCCCACACACGAGTGTATTATTAACACTTCCTACGCTTTCGCAGACAAGAAGCGGCTTCGCATTCCGCTGCTTGATGCCGTCGCGCCCGCTCCTTCTCCCGCGACTAAGCAGCTCGACCGCCTCGCCCTCGCCTACTGGACTCGCTCCGCCGCTCAAGACAACGTCGATGCTCTCGTCAAGATGGGCGACTATTTCTACGCCGGTCTTGGGACGGAAGACGGTCTGCCGCAGTTCGAGAAGGCGGCCGGCTGCTACCAAAGCGCCGCAACGACCAAGTTCTCGGCTATGGCGATGTGGGCGCTCGGGTGGATGCACGAGACGGGCAAGGGCGTGCCTCAGGTGCGTCGACCTTGACTTCTGAGCGAGACTTGCAGGTCTGACTTGCTCGAACGCCGCAGGACTTCCACCTCGCGAAGCGCCAGTACGACATGGCCCTCGAGACTTCTACCGACGCGTACTTCCCCTCGACACTCTCACTCGTCAGCCTCTACGCCCGCGCGCTGTATCATGCCCTCTTCAAGTCCGGCGATGACGAGCTCCACGCCCTCAGCCTCTTTGCGAAGGATCCGGACGTCGACGGTATCGGCGCAGGGTTCGCCGAGCATGGCGTGTGGAGCTTTGGAAGAGCTTGGCGGGACATACAGCGCAACTGGGGAATTGACCCTGGACCCGAGCCGGAAGTCGTGCCGTTGCAGCAGGGACGGGCGGCCAGAGGAGCGGGAGTTGCAGGAGGCGAGGCTGGCAGGGATGCGCAGCGCGCTCTCGAGGCGCATGAAGAGGGTCTCGACTGGCGAGAGTACCAGGATCAACGCGGCTTCGGACGTGGGCATGGCGAGGACGAGGACGACGATTTCTACCTCGAGGACGAGGGCGACTTTGGCGGTACCGTCGCGATCGTCGCGCTGTGCATGCTCCTTGCGTGGGTCAATTTCTGCCTCTGTCACGAGGGACGGGCTGACCTGTTCATGCGCAGATGGCTCGTCTACTTCCGTCAGCGGCCAGAGCACCAAGGCCGTCGACCTGCCGCTCCTGTACCCGCCGCCGCACCCGCCGCGCATCCTCAGGCTCCTCAACAGCCAGCACCGACTCCGACCGCTGCTCCAGCATCACCGCCGACGCCACAAGCGGGGAACGCAGGGGAGAATGGTCGGCGGGAAGAGACGGATTCGGACGAGGATGAGGGGCGCGGCCGTTGATTGTACACTCTTCGCAACACTCGCATTGCTCAGTATTGCTCATCGCTGGCGTGGTTCTGGGATCGCCCTCGGAAGGTTCTGCCCGGGAGCGTCGCGGGAGAGCTTGTTCGTCCGCTCTTCACTCACCTCCTCGTGCTTCTGCTGCGAGACTGGCTGGGATGGATGGCATGCCGCCAGATACAGCGCCTGTGCCGTCCATCGCGCTCGAAACTGCCCTCCTCTCCGCCGCCCGCCTCGCCTACTTCGCCGTCTGTCGACTCTACGTCAACAAGTCGCTCTTCGCGGACTTGCGCGAGGTCATCCTGGAAGATGGCTTGTCCAGCGAAGTCGACACGCCTAACGGTGAAGCCATCGAGCTCGACGAGGCGGAAGGCGGATACTTGGGACTGAGCGGAAACGGCGGTGGGGCGGGAGCAGGAGCGAAGAGCTCGCACGCCAGCCGGTTGCGAGAGGACGGGCTGGGTGCTGCACTGAGCAAACGCGCGTCCCCGTCGGCAGCAGTGCCAGACCGACGGGACTCGCTTTCGCCGGGACAGACGGGAGTGTCGACAGCGGGAAGGGCGTACACGAGGCTTTCGAAGGCGCTGTTCTGCTTGGCTTTCTCGGAAAGCTGCATGCTGTTCACGCTCTTGCTCTTCGGAGACGCGGTCAGCGACAGGTACGTGCCAGCGTCCTTCTTTTGACTTCCTTCACTGACCTCGCTTCTTCCTACAGAGCACGGCATTACAACTGGTCGATCAGTCTACTCACCCTTCTTTCCATCATCGTCTTCGTCATCCCCTTTGTCCTCTGCCTCCTCGTCACCCACCGCTCCCGGACAACCGTCACTCGAACCCTCCTTCTTACCCTCCCGCCTTTCGCCCTCTACCTCTTCTTCTTCTACAACGTCGGGTCCCTCATCGCCGACAAGCTCGTCACCGAAGGCTCACACACGTTTGGTGCGCCGGTTAGCTCATCCCCCTCGCGAAGGCAAGATTTAACGCTTTCCCTCCTCCAGGTCTGGTCAACAGCTTGTTGTCCCGGATATGCGTGCCGGGAGTCGTTTTGATCGCCTCTCTGTCCGGCGGCGGTGCGCTCAACACAGCATGGGAGGCCTACGAATGGCGCTCCGTCTCCTCCGCGTGCGTCTGGCTCTTCTTCCCTGACGCGACCACCTGCTGACCCTTTGCGACCCGACAGCGAGCCCGTCACCGATGCACATATGGCGCAAGCAGAGAGAGCACTGCATCGCGCCCGAGTCGACCTTCAGCAGCGATACCGTTCGCTCGCCCTCGCACAGGGATCAGCAGCGCGAGAAGCCGACACCGCCTCTTCCCGTTCCCTTCTCTCGAAGTGGACAACCTCCAATCCGGCCGCGCTGCACCTCAAGAGTGTCGAGATCGAGGTGGCGGCGATGGAAAAGATGGAGAGGCAGATGTCGCAGGACGTGTCGAGGTTGCGGCGGAGGAAGGCGATGCGGGAGATGGGCCGGAGCTTCAAGGGTCGGGTGTGGCTCCTGGTTGGCTGGCTATTCAGCGTGTACTGCGTGTGGAAGATCTTCGTGGTGCGTTCAGCTCCCTCTGGCATGTTCAGCTTCCTAAACTCACCTCAGGTCCTGTGCAGTCCGTCATCAACCTTATCTTCGGCTACACGCGTCAGTCGCACCAGCACACCTCAGCGGAGGGCGCCCCGGCACCTCAGGGAACCGACCTCCTCACGTCGCTCCTGACTCGCCTGGCCGTCGTCCTGAACATCGAGCTGGACGTCGCAACCTGGTCCCGGTTGATTGGACTCGCGCTCATCGGCGGCATCTTGCTCGCAAACATGCGGAACGTGCTCGGGAGCGTGTCAAGGGTGAATAAGGAGTTCACCCATTCAGCCAGCGCGTGCTGACCGCCCGGCTTGCAGATCTTCAAGGCTACATCTGCAGGCATCAGCGCGTCGTTCATGCTGCTATTTCTTGCGCAGCTCATGGTGCGTTCGCAACAACGTGTTGTGGCGCTCAAGCTGACCCTTCGCGACGCAGGCGATCTACCTTCTAACCTCGCTCATCTCGCTGCCGTCCTCGCCGACCGCCTCGACGACTTCGCTCCTCGACACCCTGCCCGACTTCAACGTCTTCTCACGACTGTTCGACAGCGTCTTCCTCATCTCTGCCTCGGCGATCTTCTTCTCGCGGTGGATCACCCGCAAGTTCCGGGACGATGCAGGTCTCGCGGCGCAGTATTCCGTCTAGACGCCTCGCACAGGTTGTTGTACTGTCACTATATCGCAGCATTGGCTCACGGTTGTCCCAGAAGGGTGCCGGCTGAGGATCCGCGGACATTCCGGCGTATTCCTCCTCCTTGCGCTTCCTGCTCTCTCTCGTTTCAACGCGCACCGATGGGCTATCTCAACGAGGATGCTCCGAGCGAGGAGATGTCGGTGGTGTTCCTGCCCGCTCGAGCGGCAGCAGTCGCGATGGCGCTCAGCAGCCTCAGCTCCTTCGCTGCTGTCGCCATGCTTGTGCGGGTGCGTCGCTCCTCCTGGCACTCGTTTACAGCATCGCTGAAGACGCATTGTTCGCAGCTTGCTCTGGCCCTCAGCGAGATCAGCGGCGAAGACATCCTCCTCGTCGCATGCTGCGCTTCCGCCTTTGCAATTTTTGTTGTCGCTTCTTTGACTCTCGCAGTGAGCGTCCTCGATCACATCTCTCGACGCTGTTGCTCATCCCCGCTTCGCGCAGTATGCACGCTTCCTGCCTCCGCCGTTCACCCGAGTATGGCAGGTCGTCTCGCCCGTCATTTCGTTCCTCATCGTGTGTAGTCAAGCCCGCTCGGCTGTTCCAGGATTAACGTGTTGAGCTCTCGCAGGTCATGTGGTTCGCCGGCTTGGGCCTGTCGATCGCGCTCTTCGTCGAGGTCTTGCATCCCTTCATGTCCTGGTTAGTTTCGTCTCGTGAGTTTACCTTGCGGGTCCTTCTAACGTTTCAATCCATTACAGCGACGACGTCACCTGCCAGCCGCACGACCGCGATATCGCCATCCAGACCCTCTCCGTCCTCGTCGTCGCGCTAGTCTCCTGCTTCGCGCTCGCCATGCTCGTCAGCTTCGACCTCCGCACGACCCGCCACCACGCCAACGTCATCATCTACCAGAGCGAGCTCCAGTTGCGGCAGAAGCTAAGGAAGCAGAAGCAAGAGTTGGCCAGACAGGCGCAGACGGTCCCGCTTCTGCATGCGGGATCGGCATGGTCGAGCGACGAGGAGGTCGATCTTGCCAGCGCAGGACCTAGTCGGACAACGAGCAAGGATGCGACTGTACGCGCATACCTCGCTCGCGCACAACAGCCCTTCTCGGCTGTCGACCCTTTCCTCGATACCTATCAGCGCCGCACGTATCCTCCAACCTTTGCATCTGGCGAACGTCAGCAGCTTCCAAGTCCGTTCTCGGCTCAATACTCCGAAGGCAAAAAGGAACCGCGACGAGGCCAACGTCACCGACGGAAGAGCGACGGTACGAGCACTACGGAATCTCGCACGTCCACGCACACGTCTGACTCGACCTCGTCAGGATCGTCGACGAGTACGACCTCGGAGGAAGAGCGGGAGAGGAAGGAGAGGCGTCAGCGGAAGAAGCCGCATCATCGCAGCAAGTCGAGGTCGGGAGGGCATTCGCACGAGTCGAAGGACGGTAGGCGGCGGTCTCAGGAAGAAAGGCGGGCGAAGAAGAGAACGGCATCGGCGAACGTTGTACAGATGGTGGACACGGGCATGGCGCCAGCCGCCGCATAGCGATTGTATCGAGATCTCTTCTGTCAGTGCACGGCCTGCCGTTCGCAACTGCGAGGAGGAGAGGGGTATCATTGACAGCTTGGAACGACGCGTACGACGGAACGAACAAAGGAAGGAGAGTAAGGGAGAATGCGTGGTACGATGCGAATGCGAGAGGGGAACAAGCGAGGAACGCCGGCAGCGGTCAAGCGGCGGGAGCAACTGGGGATGCAGAAGGGCCGTCTTCGGTCGTAGAAAGGACGGGAGGGGGCAGAGGCGTCGCTTGTGTGGAAGGCGAAGCTGGAGCGCCGGCAGGAGCGGAAGGGCCAGTCGCAGTCGACTCCTTGCTATGCCTCAACGCCTGCAACTGTTGCAGGAAGGGGTCGAAGTTGACTGCGCAACGAGCTAGAGGGGTAAGACTTGGCCGCAGGAACCGAGGAATCGAGAGACTCACGCCGTCCAGCGTAGTCCTTGTCGAGCAGCTTCTGCATGATATTGTCCTCGGCGCTCCTCCCTTCGCCGTCCTCGCCTCCTCCTCCACCTCTTCCGCCCCTCCTGCTTCCCTCGATAACCGCCCTCTCGCGCTCAAACTCGCCTTCGCCCGAAGCGAACATCTGCGCAGCCCTCTCGCGCTTCGACGAGCGCGGGCCGTTGCGGGACGACGGTCCGGCAGCGTTGCTTGAGCGAGTAGCGCGCTTGGTAGGCGAAGTCGGGGCGTAGGCGGAGCTGGCGGGAACAGAGGGAGGGAGGCGAGAGGAGGAGGGTCCGGGAGCGGCCGTCTACGGAGCGGGCGAGCCAGAGTGTCAGGCCGACGCTCTCACTGAAGCTTAAAGAGCCTGTAAGACGCACGTCTTCGCCCTCCGTGAGCATCCTCTCGTCCTCGGCGCCCCCTTCATTCCTCATCGGCAAGTCGTCCCCGGGACTCGACACGCTGCTCGCAGCGCTGCCGACGTCCTCGGCAAAGCCCATGGCCGAGTCGTCTTCTGCAGCAGCGGCCGAGCGGGACATTGGATGCGGTTGGCGAGCGTGAGTCGTCGGCGGAATCGAGTGGGGAGGTGGAGGAGTTGCTTGCTGTGAGACGGCTAAGCGAGTCAGCGTGCATCTAGCCACCGCTCAAGGCGCCTCGTGAGCTCACCGGCGTCAGGTCCCCCGGACCAGGCATGAGGCGCTGGAGGAAACAAGGAGAGAAGCGTCGCCTCCTCGACTTCAAGTCGCCTCGCCGCCGGAGCAGACGAGTCGGTTTTGCGCTTGCCACAGGTTTCGTGATCCACGAGGAACCCTCATCGTTGGGCAAGTGATGGTGCCGCGAGTCGTCTCTCCAGTCCAAGCGAACCCTGTGCTGGTGCGCACGAGGCGAGGACCGTCTAGAATGCAAACGACACAATGGAGACGAACTGATAAACTTCTACAGAAAGCCCAAAGAGGAAGCCGGCCGGCGCTCGTTCTCCTCTCCGAGGCGCGCACAGCCGGATGCAAGGAATGCTGAACCGCCCGCCGCTCTGCCGTCTTGCCTTCCTCAACGCCCCCTTCCTCAATACGACAGGTCGCAGTCGTTGACCCGCTTCGAGCGGATCCACCGTTGAGTCGCGCTCAGCGAGCGAAGATCGGGTTGTTGATGTTCAGGAAGCGGAGAGTCTCGAGACGCTCGCTGTCGCTGACGATGGTGGTGTTGCTTCGTGCGAACTGGAGGGTGTGGCGGTCCATGCCGTACTGGGGCCAGCGAGGGACTGCGACAGAGCGGAAAGAGAAAGCGGTTTCAGCGTTAGCGCAGGTCGCTCAGGTTGAGGAAAGGACGGAAGACGTACGACCTGCTCCGTTTGGATTGAGACGGTTGACAAAGTTGCTGTGGTGCGCGAAAGAGTGAGTCGGCGGGAGAGGGGCGGCGAGTGTAGACATCAGCGTGAGCAACGTGATGCGAGGATCCTCGCACAGCTAGGAAAGCGAAACGCACATGAGGTAGCCGGTCATCTCCCACGACAGCTGCACCATCGGCTCGTCGTCTCCTTCGGGATTGCCGAACCAAGCGGGCAAGTCTGCACCGTGCTGGACTGCGAAGAGCGAATTCAAATCAGCTTCTTTTCGATACAGCCTCGCGTTGGGGCTCAAGAGCGAGGACGAAGGACGCACTGCCTAGTCGCGGCTCAGCGCCCTCGCGCGGCTCGAGGTACAGGTAGTTCCAGCTGTCCTCGCCGAAATCTTTAGGCGTCTCGCGCAGAAGATGTCTCCGCGGCGCCTGGAAAAGGATGTCGCCGAGGAAAGCCGAGAGTCGCTTGTACGTGCGTGAGAGCCCGAACGTCTCGTTGCCGGTCTGGAAGGGACTACCGAAGGATGGGTCGGCGGGGTACCAGTTGAGGATTGGCTCAAGGATGTCCTCCACGGCGCCGTAGGTGAAGTCGAAGACGTCTGTGTAGTGCTGTGAGTGTCAGCGGGATTCGCGCAGGCGTATGAGGCAGGCAAGCGGAACGCACCCTTGACAACCTCCAAGAACTCCTCAACACCCTCGCCAATCTTCGGATGCACAAACCGCGTGCCCTCGTCCAGCACGGATCCAAGAACGACCGGAACCTTGTTGTAGTCGCCGCGGTTGATGCGCTCGCTCGGGCGGACATTGAGCCAGCCGCCAGATCCGCGAGCAGCGTCGTGCATGCCCTCGCCCGTTCCCCACTCTCCCTCGCTATATACGGTGAAGCGGTCAGGTAGCTGTCCAGCGATCGCGCGAAGGAAACGCAAAACGCACAGGACGGGATAGTACGGGAACCACGCATTGCTAGGCGAGTCGTCCGTCAAAGTCCGTGTCGCCTGGTAGAGCTTCTCGATCGGCAGCTTCCGCAAGCAGGCGAGGAGGTCGTCGTTCCGAGGTGGGCCGTGTTCGCGCTGGATCGGTGAGGGGCATTGCGCGGGACCGGGGAGAGGGTGGAGAGTGCGGGCGGAGGCATCGTGAGGCCAGGGGACGGGGAAGCTGCGAATGAGCGCTGGTTAGCCGAGTACAAAGCGACTAAAGACTTCTTTCGCCCGTCAAGGCGGCAGATCGGGACAAGAATGAGCGAGAATGTCCGCTCACGAGGTAGGCGCGCCGGACAGCATGAAGGCTGACCAAGACGGCGATGTTTAGCTACCATGAGCAATCGAGCGTGTAAAGCCGACTCGACGCACCTCCTCGGAACAATCCCATGTTCCCGCTGTACAGCAGATGCAAGCCGACGCTCATCGCTCCCGCCGAGTGTCCCACCATGACGACCTTGTCCCTGTCACCTCCAAACTGCTCAATGTGCTCGTGGATCCACCGAAGCGCTTGAAGCTGGTCTTTGAAGGCGACGTTCAGGTCGAGGTCGGTCGGGGCTTGGACGGGAATGTGAGGCGCGACTGGCGGAGGACCGGGTTCGGGAGGTGAGGCGGTCAAGCCGAGTGCGCCGAGGCGGTAGCTAGTAGTGTATGAACGTCAGGAATCGTCGAAAGGTGTTCGATGGGCGATCGAACGGAACGTACTTGATGCTGGCAAAGACGAAGGGCTGGTCCATGTCGATGGCCCGGTGCATCAGCCCTCGCGGGTTGTACTTCTCCTCACCCGAGCTTCCGCCGACGAAGCCGCCTGTTCGGCCAGGACGGTGCTCGCGTCAGTGATTGAGACGAGGGAAGGCATTCAGAGCCGCAGTCGAGAGCTGGACGCACCTCCGTGGATCCACAACATCACAGGTAGCAGCGTGTTATTCGGCCGCTGAACCGGGGAGAAGACGTTGATCCTGTAGGGGGAGAAGCGGTCAGCAACTGACGTCGAGGAAAGCCAGCAGCCGCCTTGACAACGCTCTTAGCGTCTCGGCGCAGAGACGTTGATCCGAAGTAAAGCGCTGACTCACTTCAGACAGTCCTCGTGGCCGTCAAAGTGCTCATGCTCGCCGTCCATCCTGTCCTCCCGTGGTCGCGGCCGCACACAACCCTCGTCCCACTTGTCCATGACCTTTTCCCGCGTCTCCTCGCCCTTTGCCTCCTCCAATGGCAACGCCACTCGGAACCTCCGCTCTCTCAGCGGCGGCTGCGCATACGGAAGAGCCTTCCATCCCCAATACCGGTCGTCTTCCCGCTCCCTATGTGCGCGAAATCTCCGCCCCTTCACTGATGCGACAGGCTCCATGTTGACCCATTCGATGGGAACCGGCTGAGGATGCCAGGGGTTGTACCGCGCCGAGTACTCGTCGAGTTTCGATTGTAGGCGGCCGTAGTCTGCGGCGTAGGCGTGGCGTGCGAGTTTGTACAGTCCAACGACGACGACAAGAATTGCCAGGATTCTTCGAGTCGGCAGGCGGGACAAGGGAGAAGAGGAGCGGGACGAGAGGCGTTTCGAGGAGGACGAGGGAGGGTACGAAGGCGAGTCCGGGTCGTCTGGGTCGAGCGAGGTGAGCGGAATGGTCGCCTCGTCGCGGTCCCGTCTGCCATACGCGTCCACTGCGCCCTCCTCGTCGTCGCTGTCGCCCAAGACGTGCATCGGTCGCGACGCAGAACGGTTCGAGGAGTGCAGGGGGAGATGGCCCGCGGCGGGGCGGAGAAAGGCGGGCAGTCGCATCGTAGCGTGTCTAGCGGCGATCTAGCAGCATCCACGTAGTCACAGCGTCACACAGAGCACAGCGAGGATGGTGCTCGTTGTCAACCAGCGAGTTCGCCTCTCGAGCTCTCACACTCCCGTCAACGCTCTCGTTGGGATGGCCGCGCTGTTCAGGCTGGGACAGCAACACTCGCTCGACCGCGCGAGCTACTCGTCTCCCGCCGCCCATCCCGACTTTGATGCCTTTGACGCACCCTCGGACGACGAGGACGGTGACACAGGCTCACACTCGCTCGTGAGGCCCGGCGGAAGCAGTGGAGGAACACAGCAAAGCCACGAGGGCTACTCCTTCGACCAGCCGTATTCGACAGACCCGCTCTCGTCCTCCTCCGCCACCCCTCCCGCCGCTTCCGCCTCGGCATCCTCTCCCCGGCGCTCGTTCTCCCAGACGCACAGCTTGCCAGGCGGATACGACTTTGAGCCACAGTCTGAGCCGCTCAGACCGGGAAACGGCGCGCCGGCGGGTGTTGCGGGTGGAGCGCCCAGCATCCCGCTCAGGACGAGGCCGTCCGTCATGAGGGGCGACTACAGCCAGTCGGACGGCGAGGATTGGCCAGGACGAGGTTACGGACAATCCGAAGCTGGGAACGGTGCTTCGGCGGGCCAGGCGGGATCAGTGGGTGGCTGGCGAGGACTTGTTGCTCGCTTGCGCGGTCAGACGAGCGGGTCGAACGACGCCTCGAACGCGGCGGGCGAGTCGCACGGCTTGCTCTTCTCGCAAGACGAGTCGGACGAGACCGACACCGATGCACCCGCGGCGTCCCGACCGTCGACATACCCTCCTCCGCACGCCCAGACTCGCAACCCCCTCCTCCCTCTTCCCGTACGACCACCTCAATTCGCCCCGCCTTCAGCTTCCGGTGCGACAGCAGGACGAGTATTCGGTGGCGGGCAGAGCAACGACGGCGTCTTTGCGAACTTGGCCGCGAAGCCGGATAACCCGCAAGGATTGGACGTCGTTGGCGAGGGGCCGGACAAGAACGAGGTGCTGCCGGTTCGTCCGAGTTCCTCAGCTGTGGTTGTTTTCTCGCCTATCGCACGTCCACTGACATTGACACTGGCCTGTCGGTTCATCCTTCGCTCAGCCCTACGAAGCAGCGCAACTCGACCCTTCGCCCGCGTACTGGGAGACGACCGTCATTACACCCGGCGGACCTTTCAGTGCAGACGACATCTGCGTCGACGGTCTGCCCGTCGGCAACCTCTTCAGCTTTGCGTGGAACCTGCTCGTGTCCATGTCCTTCCAGTTTGTCGGTGCGTCCGAGCGGGATCTGCCTACGCGTCCCTCAGCTTTGGCATGCGTGCAGAGGTTGACGTGCTTCTTTGGGACGCAGGCTTCCTCCTCACCTACATCCTCCACACCACGCACGCTGCCAAGAATGGCTCTCGCGCCGGACTCGGCATCACCCTCATCCAGCTCGGCGTACGTCGCGCTCCCTTCGCTCTTTCGCTTCTCTCGAGCTGACGAAACCGACACTCCCGCAGTTCTACATCAGGCAGCGCACCGACCACGCCTCCGACTTCCCCCTCGACCCCTCTTCTCCCGGCGACGAAACCGGTCTGAACGGTTCCGCCGGCCCCTCCGATCTCGACTCTCAACGTTGGACCTGGTGGGGCGGCTTTGACGACACGCCCGTCGAGTCTGCCACCGCGACCGCCTCCGGAGTATTCGGCAGCCTGCCGACGCAAGTGACGGACGCGTTGGGCAACGTGCTTGATGCGAGTGATCCGCAGGCTACGCCGACGGGTCTGGGGATGCCGAGCTTGCAGGGTGATGGGTTGTCGGTTGAGGAGATGGGGAGGATGAACGAGGCGGCGAATGAGTGGTTTGCGTTTGCGTTGGTCACTGTCGGGGTGAGTGGGAGCTCTCGATTGGCGATGCCGTGCGCGCCTTCAGTACAATTCGCTGATGCCCGACATCGCCGCCGCCTCGCAGTCCTTTCTGCTCATTGGAAGCTGTCTTGCCTACTGGCGCGCAGTCCGGTGCGTCATGAGACGGTTTCCGAAGCGACCTTCAGCACGCTGACTTCTCGACACCCTGCAGCTACGCCCGCGCGATGCGACGAGGGCAAGGACCTGGCGCCGACGCCGAGAACATGGTCGCTGTTTCTTGATCCATTTACGTTGTTGTTTCCAGTACTTGCCCGTCTTCTTATTGTCCCCCGTGCATTGCCATCGCGCAGGGCTGTGCCACTACTCGCTTCTTCACTCTACGACGAGATTGACGAGGAGGAGGAGGTCGTTGCGAAGGCCCTCAAGCGAGCTCGCCCGGGTTCGGCTTGAACCTGTACGGGCTGCATATCTCCCAAACATTCCAGCGCACACGAGATCAGCGCCGGTGACCCTTTGCCCACTCGCACTCCGCCTGATCCTCGCGACGCGACTTCACGCGCTGTTGTTTGGCACTCCGCTTCGACCTCTGTCTCCTCTCTCACACCCGCTCAGACCGCTCGAGAGACTGCGTACGGCTCAACTGGACTCCTGTCACGACTGCGCAGCAAACGAACGTCCGTCCCCGCCCTTCTTCGCTCCTCTCCCAGCCTCATCAGTCCGTCACTCATTCTCCGCACATACAGCCTGAACAGCGCATCGGGGCGGGCAACGTGTAGTCAGCAGTACCACACACCTCCGTATGAATCCCTCACAGGGCACCGACGCCCCCTCGTCGGCCATCTCGACCTCGAATCCCTCAACAACGCCAAGCACCCGCTCACGCCCTCCCCTTTCTCTTGCCTTCGCCTCGTCCAGTCGTGCGCCTACACCGACAGCAAGCGACGAGCTCCCTCCTCAGTCTCCCGCAGTCGTCCTCAGCCCTTCGACACCGGACTTTCCGACTGTTGGTCTCCCTGCTGAGCCGACAGAACTCGTGCCGGCGCAGGTTTTGCCTCCTGGACGGATGAACGGAATTGAGGAAATGCTAGGCGAGACCGGCGAGACGGACGATGTTGTCGAGGAGCTGGACTACGTAGGCGAGATAAGACGGGAGCAGAAGGGCAGGGTTGACACAGCGTTGCGGGACTCGCTGGCACTGCTCGACTCGAGCATGGCCGAGATCGAGTCGTTCGGGTTTAGTGGAGTTGGACGAGCTGTAAGCGAGGAGGACAAGACGGTCCGGCTGCCTGTACATTTCCCTTCCCTCGCTTCTTCTCCCCCCGCGTATCCTGACTTGTACGCCGACAGGTCATCACGACGAATCGCTTGACGGCAGACGCGTCGATGAACTCGCTCGCGTCCATCTCGACGAACGCCTCATCCGAGGACGCCTTCGACATTGCCGAGTTCCCCTCGATTGGCGATATCAACTCGTCTTTCGACCTTGCCGACCTTGCCGACAACCAGCGAAAGCGCTCAAGCGACCTCATGGCGTTCCCCTTCCCTCCGGCGCTCTCGCAGCAGCAGTCCAGCTACGACGAGGCCAACACTTCGGACGAGCTGATGTTCCAGCGCCTCGCTCAGCTCGGTCAGCGCGGCAGCATTCAGGGCCTCGGCTTGTTTTCGAGCGCCGGAACCGACAACTTCGTCTCACCCGTCCTCTCGCAGCAAAGCTCGCGCTCTCGCTCGTCCACCATCTCCGACTCGTCCACCATTTCCAGCAAGTCGTTCGACGCATCCTCGTCGACTCTTGCCAGCTCGGCCGCCAACACGTCGTACGGCATGCACGACAAGGGAGCCGAGTCGCACGAGGCTTTCCCCGCCGAGTTGACCAGCACGATCCCTTGGTTCGCCCAATCGCCTCCGAATACCATCTCCCGCTCCCTCCCCGCCCCGATCGACCCTCTCCTCGCCAACATGGGCTCCGCTCACCCCGCTCTCGCCTCACCCTTTGCGCCAAGCGCCTCGCCAACGACTCGGTATGCGACGCGCTCGTCGTCTCTCCCGCATGGCAAATCGCCCGTCACCTCGCGCGCGCCAAGTCGACTCGACTCGCTGTCCGTTGAGAACCTCACCGCAGCGCTTGACGAAACGGGAACGGCGGAATGGGCGCCATCCTCGTCGCAGGTCGTGATGACTGCTGAGGAGTTCGTCCAGTCGCCTGTCGACGAGATGGAGGTCCTCAAGGACGAGTTGCCCGAGCCGCCAATGTCTGCGCCCATCGTCCGGTCAACCACCCCTGCTTCGCCCTCGACTACCGGCTTCAAGACCCTCAAGCGGTTCTCGTCGCTCGGCCTGCTGCGAAAGAAGAAGAGCGAAGCCGTCTTGCGCGACTCGACTGCGACCAACACGAACGGCGCATCGGCGAAGCAGGAGTCGGGACCCAGGCTCGTCAAGCGCAAGAGCGAGGCGGCGCTCGCGTCGCTTCTTCGCTCGCGGATTGGTGGCGAGAAGGACAAGGAGAACGTCCCTGCGATGCCGACGATCTCTCGACCGGTTCTTCAGCCCACGCAGGCGCAGAACGCCAAGCTGCCGAAGCGCTCTGCGTCCTCGCCTCGGCTGTCGAAGCTGTTCGGCGCATCGACGACCGACAACTCGGCGCCGGCTGTCCCTGCGAAGGACGAGGGCACCTCGCGGCTCAAGAAGCGCCTCTCGACCTATTTCAACCAGCCGCGCGGCGGACCCGGTCATCCGCCCGTGCCCGTCGCGAAGAGCTCGACGCCGACCAAGTCTCGCCCGCCTGCGGTTGACGTCGCGAAGGCGAATGCCGGCCTTGGTCTCGCACGGCTCGCGACGATTGAGTCGGCCCAAGCATCGCCCGTTCCGACTCTCGAGCCAAGCACGCCGTCGTCGGTCCCGCCGTCGTCCATCTTTTCCGAAGCGCTTCCACCCAGCACATCCTCGCCGCTCTACTCCTCCTTCGCCGCCTCGTCCGTCTCCTCCCTGCCGACTGCGTCTCGCTATGTGCTCGACAAGCCCCTCCCACAACCGATGCCGACGTCCTGCTTCTCGGCTCCCCCGACGCAGACGCAGTTCCCGTTCCTCGTTCCGCCTTCACCTGCCAGTTCGGCTCACTCGTCAGCAGAGACCGCCGACCGACCTGTCTCGCTAATGGGCTTCATCGACGTCCCCCTTCGCTCAACGTCCATCTTCCCGCCGACGAAGCTGGCGCGGGAACGGCTCGTGGCGCCGGCCGACTCGCGCTCGACCCGTTCGACGTCTCCTGGCGGAGCCGACTCTCGACCGACCTCGCCTAGCATCGCCGACGTTCTGAATGCGCAGCCGCTCTCGCACCAACAACTGATGGCGCCGATCGCTCCGGAGGAGATCATCGCCTTCCCCGTCCACCTCTCCGCCCCGCATGCTGCAACCACCAGCCCGTCGACGGGCTCAGAGATGAGTGACGACGACTACGGGTCTGATTCGGTCACCAGCGACGAGGATGATGACCAGCCACTTGGCGCAAATCCTGCCGCTCTGACTGCGCAGAAGAGCCTAAGGCTTACGGCGGCCAAGAAGAGTCGGGGTGAACGGAAGGCGCGAGAGGCGAAGGAACTTGAGGCGAAGCAGCAGGCCAGGCAGGCGACGGCGCTGCTCAAGGCTGCTGCGAAGCCGGAGGATCCGTTCGAGCTGGAGAAGACGGCCGCGATGGTTGCTTCGCAGAAAAATCGACCGACCGCGGCGACGCAGCCCCTGCAGATGCGCCCGTCACTCTCGCCTGTTCACTCGGGCTCGTCGGTTGCGACGCTCCAGTCGGCCGGCCACGACTCGCTGCTCCCGCAGACCGACGCTTCGATCCTCCGCAAGGCCGGCTCCTTTGGCATGACGCGCTCACCCTCGTCGCCACTTGACCCTATGGTGGCCGATTCCTCGCTCACCATCGACTCGCCCGAACTCGTCCAACAACCGCTTCCTAGGCCCAAGCGGTCGGACTCGCGGCTCGCGACTGCACGGCAGCGGTCAAAGTCGCCAGCAACGACGCAGAGCCCGGCGATGCCTGCCATCGAGACGCTCGCTGTCACCGCGCCGCCTCTTCGCTCTCCAACCCTCGTCAGCCCTTCGCCCGTTCCTTCGTTCCGTCCGCCTCCCGTTCCTTCGACTTCTGCCCTTCCCTCGTCTACTTCGGCCTTCGACCGCCGACCAAGCGTCCATCGCAAGGCCTCCGACTCGCCCTCGTCGTCGCCAGCGGGCACGCCTGTCCTCGGTCGGCGGCCTAGTCTTCATCCTGACTCGCAAGTCCCGACGATGAAGCGCAAAGTCAGCGAGTCGTCCACGACGTCCGCTTCGCCTGCGCTCTCCCGAGCGTCGACGCTGGCTGGCCGATCACGGTCAGCGACGGTCTCGTCGGCGCCGCCTGTCGAGCACCGCATCTACCTCGACGCGTCTTTCGCCAAGTATCTCAAGGTTGCCATCTCGGACAAGACGCTCGCTGGAGAGGTGGTGTCGCTCGGCAAGGCCAAAGGTGCGCTCAGCAAGACGACGGCGACCGATGCGAGCGAGGGAGGCTGGGCGCTGTGGGAAAGCTGGCGCTCGACTGGCCTTGGTGAGTCCGCCTGCATTGCCCGGACTCTCTGGCGTCTCGCTGATGGCCTCGACTGCTACAGAACGGCCGATTCGGGAGTACGAACTCGTCAGCGACGTTCTCAAGTCGTGGGATCAGGAGTCGAACGCCCTCCTCTTCCGCCGAACGACCATGTGGCCCGTCTTGTCCGCACATGTGAGCAGAGTCATTCTTGTCGTCACGACCGTACGACTGACTTCAGCTCATACGCTAGGCTCGCATCCACCCGCCGGTGCCGAAGTCTGGCCAGATCCAGCTCGAGGTCAAGAAGGGCAAGTGGTCGAAGCGGACGCTCGAGCTCAAGGACGGGACGATCACCTACTCAAAGTCGGAGAAGGTGCGTCTATGTCGCCTCCTCATTCTCGAGCACGGCTGACGGCTCCCCGAGCAGGGCAAGGACTCGACCATTCTCTGCCAGCTCGCGAGCTTCAACGTCTTCCTTGTGTCCTCGCAAGCGGCCGAGCGACTGAAGGCACCGAAGCCCTACGTCTTTGCGCTCAAGTCGCGGTTGACTCGCGCGCACTTCGAGGAAGCGTCCGAATGGTGCCACTTCCTCTCGACGAAGACGCCGGAAGAGGCGGCAAGCTGGGTCAAGACGATCCTCGAGGCGGGAGTGCGTACCGGTCACTTCTTCCGCCCATGGGCGTCCGCGCTGACCTCTCGTTCGCAGAACACGTTTGCCCGCCAGCGTGAGCAAGCCGTCCTTGGCACAGTCTCCGGCATTTCCACATCTTCTTCGCCTTCCTCGTCCGCTCCTCTTCTAGCCAACGCCGTCCCGAGCTCCTCACCACCTCTATCTGCCAGTGCAAACTCTCAAGGCGGCGCGCTCTCCCGCAACCCGTCTTCCCGCCCAGCCCCGCCGATTCTCTCGCAACGTTCCAACACACTCCCCATTCCCTCTGCCGACCCCTCGCTTGCGCAGCAAGCGCTCCAGCGGAACAAGTCGGTCGTCAAGCCGGACTCGCGCAAGTGGGCGAACATGGCTGACGACGAGCGGCAGGAATGGCTGAAGACGACGGAGAAGGCGGCGAAGCAGACCAAGACGCCGCTCGTCGACTTGTCGCGGTAGGAGGCGGATTGCAGCATGAGGGACGAGGAGTTCGGGGGGTTCTTTCGTGTTTCAACTTGTTGTCTCTCTTTCTCCGTCTTATGGCTGCCTCAGCGCGCCTCGTCTGGTCAATACGCATCGCTGTAACGTCATTCAAATGCTCCAAGTCGCCGTCCTCGATGTTTGCCGTCGAGCACACACCTCTTCCTCGCCTCCTGTCTATCGCGCTCCTCTCGCGCGTTTCACTCGCTCCTCGGCATTACCGCGTTCCTCTCCTCTCCTGAAACTCGACGTTGTGCTCCCACCGAAGGTGCTTGTGCCCATGGACGAGTCGTTGGAGGGCCTGCAGCTCCCGCTCTTGTCGGGGAGTTGGGCGACAGATTGGGCGACACACGAAGCCAGGCGCGTCGCCTGCTGTTGTTGTCTGCGTTCCGTCGTTGCCAGCTTGACGTTTGCTACCTCTGCAGGCTGCGCAACTGGCTGTCTGTGCGAGGTGTACCGCTGTACTCGCGCGAGGCAGCCGAGACGCTCGCTCTTTCCCTCACGCATCAAGCTGCCGCCGAGTTTGAGCGAGAAGCTGGGCCAATTGAGCGTAGGGTATTTGAAGAGGGTGCTGCCTGGTGCAGGACACGATGGGGTGACGAGCAGCGAACGAAGTGCGCATTCCAGCGTTTCTCTCTTTTGGACGAATTCGCTGATTCGACACACCCAGGTTGGCGATGGCTTCTGCACTCAACAAACTGACGGCCCGAAGCTTTCGCGAACGAGGCAGGAGGCGGGAGATGGTGCAGGACCTGGTGGACGACCTCGAAAGACTGTTCCTCCAGGGGAAGATAGTCGAGGACGAGGCGAAGCGGCGGGCTTTCGTCGGGTGCGTCCTGGCTCTTCGTTGCTCCGCGTCCCGACTCACATCAGAACCTTGCAGCTGCTTTCTCGAGTTCCCCGGCCTCGTCAAGCGTCTAGCGAAGAAAGAGTCGTTCCTCTCGGCAGTCGGAGAGGCGCTCGACTGGGAAGGCGAGATGGTCTTGAAGGAGCGGAGAGTCAGGACCGAGTCGATGAACATGGTGCTTGGTGCAGGATGGGCAGCTGCGACTTCTCGAGGAGAAGGGGAGGGTGCAAGAGCTGCCGACAATGCTGCGAATAGACCGGTTCAGGTGCGTCGAGCGGCATCGAATGCAGCAGGACGTGTTAAAGACGCAGAGATCGACTCAGGCTTCGCAAAGACTGACTACGTACGCTGAGCAGGATCCCGACTTGCGAAGCTCTCCTTCGCACCTTCGTCCTTACGCCTCCAGCTCACCCGACGCTCCTCAAGGGCATCCGGACCCTCTCAACAATCCCTCCTTTCCGTACGCAACCCCAAGAAGCACCTTCAGCCGCGCGCACACCCGCTCCGTCTCCGCCTCTCCCTTCCTCGCTCCAGAGACGCCGTCTCCGACCACGCGCATCCCTACTCCGCCCTTCGTCGCTGAAGCCACGTCAACCCCTCGTCCTTCAACATCCGCATCGTGGATCCAGCCTGCGGAAGTCGACGGACGAGTGGAAGAGGCGGACTTTGCCTCGTTCTCTGCGGTTCCGTACCCAGCTCGGCCGTCACCTACCTCGTTCGTCTCCCCCAGGCGAACGGTTGAGCGAGCTGCCGCAGCGAGAGAAGGTCGGAGGAGTAGCAGCGGCCTGTGGCTCAGCAGCGGCGAGACGAAGCCAAGCGCCGAACCAGCAGGACTCGGCCAAGCACCCGCTCCTTCCAGTGGCGAAACACTCCCACGACCAGCTTCGTCGATGGCGAGCTACACCGCAGACAAGACGAGCACATTCGGACGAGGCTCAGGCCTGATCGGCTTCCTACGACGCGGACTGGGCGGACATAGGCGGAGCAAGTCGTATAGCGGTGGACCGACGGTGTTAGCAAGCAGCGGCGAGGGAACGGCGGTGGAGCAGGCGAGCGAGGGAAGGCCGGCGAAGCAGAGAGGGAAGGTCGTGTTGGGTGGACTGGGGTTGCCGCCGTGAGTGGATGAGCTCGGAGGAAAACCTTATACCCGTATCGAGCGACAGTAGATCGTAATCAAGGAGTCTTAGCCATGCGGAACGCGCTGGAAGTGTGTCTGGATGACGGCGAGAGATCCCCGAAAGTCGGGTAGAGGCAGAACGAGCGAAAGTTGCGATGCGAAGTTGATGCGATGGTAGTGCTACAATGGCGAGAACGACGAACTGTGAAGCAACCCGTCAGCAATCGTGCGCGACCGCAGAAGCGAGAGGAGAAGCAACGAACAGACTGGGTGGCCGGTTCTTGGCCCGGCAGGCGCCCGAACGACGAGCCTCCGACCACCAAGCATTCTGTGAAGCTCGTCTGGTCCGGAGTATAGACGGGAGAAGGGTCTTCCGCCCGCTCAGAGGACAGGAATGACCGACTCCGCCTGCTGTTCCTCCTCCTCGTCGTAGTCTTCGTAGTCCATCTAAAACGCAACGCGGGTCAGCTCACTCGTCAGCCGTAGGAGACGCTAGGCTGTCCCGAAACGCACCATATCGTACACTACCCGCACCAGCAAGCTGCAACTTGGGCAAGTCGCCACCTCTTCTCCCCGCGCCAACTGCGCCTGCAGAATGGAGCGGTCGTGTCAGCTCTTCTCATCCCACCCGTGCTACTCGATGGACCGCAAGCGACGCACCCTCGAGATCTCGAACCTGTCACCGCACGGGCAGGGGTAGTGGAAGACCTGCGAGAGAGCGGCGACAACACCGCTTGGTCAGCTCGGATGGAAACGCGCAGGAAGCTGACGGGTGCCACACACTTTTTTGGCTTCGTCCCAGGCAAAGTCCTCGATCTCGAGCTCGTCGTCTGCGGTCGGAGAGAGCGGCGGGGTTGGGAGGCGGCGGGAGTCAGCGACAGCGCTTGGAAGCGGTTCGGCTGCGTCCAGGGGTGCTGCATCAGTTCAATGAGGCTCTGCACGCACAGTACGAGACCATCCGCGGTGTGCGAGTGAGACGAGGAGACTACATGCATTGCGTCCTGCCCTTATCAAGGCATCCATTGCTGGCTTGCACGCTTACAGCACCGCTGCGACTCGCTGACAGGTTGAGAAGGGTTCAGGAGAGCTGTACAGTCCAAGCGGAACCATGCCAGACCCGCCGACCTCTCCGCCGCCGCCTCCGGCCTCGTCCTCGCATCCTCCCATCTCGTCACACAACAACTCGACCGTGAACCGCAGGAGATCGCTGTCGAGGTCTTCGCAGGGATCAGCATTCCGCGCATCTCTCGGCGGCAAGCCAATCCTCCCCCCAAAGTACGGCGCGACCACCTCGCGCAACACTGTCGACAGCGCCCTCTCAGATTCAGAGCTCGGCAGCGCCAGCGGAAGCGATGGAGGCTTTGCAGGGAGGATTGGAAGCTTCAGCGTGACGCGGGAGGAGCTGCGCGACGGTGAGTCTCCCTCCCTCGACCCTGCTCTCGCGATCCGGGATCGACGGGCAAGCCACTGCGGCATGGATGTGCTGAAAGCGAGAGTTTTTGAGCTGCCTGAGCAGCACAAAAGGAAGGACTCGAACTGGCGGCGGGCGGAACGGACGATGCTGGGAGGGTAGGACCGACTGACACTCCTCTCTTCACGCCCGTCTGCAGGATCTGCGCGACTCGCCTCTCTCTCGCTGGCAGACACGCCAGGCTTCCCTTCTCCGCCATCACAGTCACCCGCCGCCGCATCAACCGGATCCTCCTCGTCCCCTTACTTCCCGCCCGTTTTCTCGCCCGACCTCGAATCCGCCTCCGCCATGTCCCCCTCCGGGCTCTCGCTCGCACGCCCTCAGCTCGTCACGAGTCCAGGAGAAGTACCGGCTGTCTCTCCTGCAGCGAGCGGACGGCTTTCGCCCATCCCTGCTACACCCGACGACAGCCGCGACTCGACTCCGACGCAATCTACCCTACCCCTTGCGCCTTCTCCTCCCTCACCCGTCGATCCGCTTCCTCCAGCTAGCGCCGTCCCCGAGGTCATTGTCGCATCCGCAAGCAGCGGCTCAGACGAGCGGACGCCTACGCCAGGCGGGATGTTCGCCGAGCCCGAGCAGCGCGAACGGGATGCGAGTCGCGAGCGCGAGCGGGTTCCTCGAGCGTTGGGCGACGAGAGTGGCGGAGCAAATAGTGAGGAAGAAGAGGATGCGATGGTCGAGGCAAGTGTGGGAGACTCGGCGATTGTGGTGGATGAGCGGGCGGCCGTGCGGGAGGATGAGGACGACGTGCGTGGCAATGCGCACGAGCGGACGCCCTTACTCGGCGCGAACGGTGGGCAGCCGAATGGTGGTCGTGTGCCGTCGCCGAACCGCTGGCACGAGACGGTCGCGCGCAAAGCAAAGGACCGGCTGAGCGGATGGGCGAAGCAGGCGGAGAAGCGCGGGAAGGAGATCACGGCCGAGGACGTCAAGGATGCGGGCAAGACGGCGGTGAAGAGCGTCCCTGCTGTGATCCTTGGGTGCGTTTGCTCGCTGAGCTGGTCGTGACTTGCGAGACGGAATGCTGACCTTCCCAACTTGCAGGACCTTGATGGTGGGCTGCCTCCTCTTCGCTGCATCCTCGGAAACCGAGACATGCTCGGACACAGAGATGTGCTGATACTGCTGGTCGACATTCCCACAGAACGTCCTGGACGGCGTCTCGTACGGCCTCATCACATACCCTACTCAGATCCCAGCTTTTGCTCGATTTGGCGGCATCGGCGTCTCGCAGTTCTTCGTCTCCTGCATCGTCGCACAGCTCGTCTTTTCCAGCGGCGGATCGATCTTTGCAGGCGGAAACGGCTCGATGATGATCGAGGTCGTCGTGAGTTGCCTTCGACTCGCCCTTCCAGGTTCGCAGCAGCTGAGTCGTCCGCTCGCAGCCCTTCTTCCACGCCATCGTCAGCACACTGCAGAAGCACATTGTCGACGACGACGTCCTCGTCGCGACCACAATGTTCTCGTTCGCTCTCTCGTCCGTCCTGACTGGCCTCGCATTCTTCGCCCTCGGCGTCATGAAGCTCGGCCGCCTGAGCGAGTTCTTCCCGCGCCACATCCTCGTCGGTACAATTGGTGGAGTCGGAGCGTTCCTCTTTGTGACGGGTCTGCAGGTCAGCGCGAGGCTGGAGGATGCGGATGCGTTCTCGCTCGAGCTGGCAAGACGCTTCTTCGAGTCGGACGTGCTGCCTCTATGGGTGCGTTGAGCTTTCTCGCTCGGTAAGCTCGCGCTGACAGCTCGCTCGCCGCAGACCATCCCGCTCGCCCTCGCCATCATCCTCCGCCTCATCACCGCCCGCTATAACCACCCCCTCATCTTTCCCAGCTACTTCCTTGCCATCCCTCTCGTATTCTACATCATTACGGCTGCTGCGCGCATTCCTGTCGAGGAGCTGCGCGAGAAGGGTTGGGTGTTTGAGCTCGGAGGAGTGGATAACAAGTGGTACGAGTTCTGGACGCTCTTCGGTGCGTGAAGCTTTTCCGTGTGTTCGCAGCAAGAGACTTAGTGCTCAAGCTGATACTCCCACATGACCTTCATTGCAGACCTCCGCAAGACCGACTTTGGCGCGATCCTCGAGACCATCCCGAACCAGCTCGCGCTCGTCTTCTTCGGCCTTCTCCACGTCCCGCTCAATGTGCCTCTCCTCGCCATCTTCGTCGGCGAAGACAATGTCGACACGGATCGCGAGCTGGTCGCGCATGGCGTGAGCAACTTTGCGAGCGGTGTTGTCGGAGCTGTGCCGAACTACCTCGTGCGTTTCACGTACTCACTTAAGCCGCTCTCCTGCTAATGATTTGCCGAACTGCAGGTCTACGTCAACTCGGTCTTGTTCTACCGCAACGGCGGCACGACCCGCATCTCGGGCTTCCTCCTCGCCGGCGCCTCTGTCGGAGTCCTCGTCGCCGGGCCAGGCATCATCGGCTTCCTGCCCGTCTCCGTCGTCGGCGCGCTCATCTTTATCCTCGGTATCGACCTCGTCAAGGAGGCGCTGTGGGACACGTATGGCCGGGTGTCGAGGTTCGAGTATGCGACGATCTGGATCATGTGCGTCCTGCTCTAGCCGTCTCACGGGTGCATACTAACCCTCGCTCGAACCTCCAGCGTCATCGTCATGACCATCTGGGACTTTACGATTGGTCTGGCGGTCGGCTTGATCCTCGCCTGCGTGCGTGCAACTCCCAAAGGCTCTCGCTTTCGAGCCACGTTGACAAACTTCTCCGTTGCAGGTCTCCTTCGTCATCATGTCCTCCCAGAGACGCACCATCCGTTCCATCCTCACCGGCAGCGTCGCCCGCTCAACCGTACGTCGACACCCAAAGCAAGCCGCGTTCCTGCACGAAGTCGGCCGCCAGATCCGCGTCGTCAAGCTGCAAGGTTTCCTCTTCTTCGGCACGATCTCGAACGTCGAGGAGGCGGTCAGAAAGCTGCTTGATGCGGCGAGCTGGTCAACTTCGCCGATCCGGTACCTCATCATCGACTTTAGCATGGCCAGCGGTGCGCAACACCCTTTCATTTTTCTCCAACGGCGATACTGAGACTTGCTCTCACAGGCGTCGACTTCTCCGCCGCCGAAGCCTTCGTCCGCATGCAACGCCTGCTCGACGAGCGAGGCGTGATCCTCGTCCTCTGCGGCTGCCCGGTCGACTCACCCGTCGGTGTCGCGTTGCGAAGCGTAGACTTGTGGAGCGACAACGCGGATGGGAAGGTCGTCGTGCTGCAGAACCTGAACGATGCGCTCGAGGTGCGTTGGCGATCCGTCCTCCGGCGTATATGCACTTTCATGCAGAAGCCCGCTGATGGATCATCGCCCTTGTTCACACAGCACTGCGAGAACGCCTTCCTGCGCAGCCTGTACTCAAAGACGTTCCGCCCGCCCATTCCTTCGGCTCCGTCCGGCCAAGGAGCAGTTCCCATCGCTTCGCAAATCGGTACGCCGCCTTCCTTCGACGTCCTTGGAATCAGAAGCTGACGTGTTCGGAGTGCAGAACTGCCCAAGTCGGACCTCGACAGCGACATCGAAGGTTTCGCCTCGTCACCTCGCGCCAACCACCTCCGAATAGCAGCTCGCGAGACGATGTCTCGAGGTGCGCCGTCCTCCTCGCCGTACAGTGGAGCTCGTCTACTGACGCTGCCGGTCGCTCGCAGCGGAAGTACCGCAGACTAAGATGAATTTCCAGCAGCCGCTGCCGATCCTCCTGCAGGCGTTCAAGCCGTACTCGCCCGACTTTAACGAGGACTACTGCTTCGTGAGTCCGGCGTGCTCGGAAGATACTGCAGGCGGAGGCGCTGACAATCCTTTCGCCGCTCCGCCCTAACCCGCAGCGCCTCGTCCCGTACTTCAAGCGCGTCAACGTCGCCCGCGGCACGACATTGTGGACGGACGGCTCGGATCCCGACGCGTTCTACGTGATCGAGTCGGGCATGCTGCGCGCAACATACGTCTTCGCCGACTGCTCGCGAAGCATGTCCGAGTCGATGGTTGCGGGCACCGTCGCAGGCGAGATGTCGTTCCTCTCGCGCACGAAGCGGAACACGACGGCTGTCGCTGAGCGGGACAGCGTGCTGTGGCGGATGGATGTCAAGGCGCACGAGGAGATGGGACGCAAGGAGGGGTGGGCGTTCGCGCGCAAGTTTGAGGAGACGGTCCTCAAGATTGCGGTCGCCGAGGTCGACGTCCTCATGGGACACCTCATGGCCAGCCTGTAGCATTACCCAGGCGACGCACCCTCGACTCGACACACCTTATTTCCCCTCGCCTCGACGACGGCCTATTTTCCTCGCCAGCATCTTCGCCATCGCCTTTGAGCCTACTCGCATGTGCAACCCGTCCATTGCACCGTTGCCAAGTGCGACAAGTTGACATCGACGAGGCGATCCGTGCGCAGGGGAGCTTGGGGGCCGCCGAGGAAGCCGATCTCGCTCTTGGTCCTCTTCCCTCTCTTTCCCAAGGACGGCTCCCATATGGGACGGACTTGTGGAATAGAGAGAGAGCTTCAAGAGAACGCTGCACGCTGCTTGTCGTCCGCCGTCCCCCAGCGTCGCTGCCTCTGCGCTCGACGCCATCCGACGCCGTTCAGCCTCAGACGACCGTATCTCGATAACGAAGGCCTTGGGAGGATGTGGGATGCACGGGAGGGTTCGCAGAGGTCGATACTATCTCTGCAATGCCTCGTCAGGCGTCTCCACGGTGTTGCGGTCGTCGAGAGGTGTGCAGCTTTGGGCGCTTTTGCTCTTTCGCGGGTCTCCCTCCTTCCTCTCTCTCCGCTCCGGCTTACACAGGGCATAGCGGGCATCTGAGCAGCCCTAGAGGACCCAGCACGGCTGTTTGAGTTTCCCCACACCTCTGCAGCCCTCTGACCCGCCTCGCTCACCACCACCGACCCCGCACCATCTCACTCGCTTCACACGCCTAGAAAAATGGCCGCCACGCCTCCTGCCCTCGACTTGCAGGTCCCTGCAGCTCCCGCAGCGCCCGCACCTTCCCGCCCCGCCTCGCCCAGCGCCCGCATCGCCGGCCGCCCCGTCCAGCCCATCGTCTCGCTCCCTGCCCAAGAGATCGCCTCGCTGTACCCTGGTCCCGATGCGCCGCTCCGAGGAGTCGACCCCAAACTCAAGACTGAGCGCATGCTGCTCGAGTTGGCCGACGGGAGCGCCTACGAGGGATACTCGTTCGGCGCCGACAAGAGCATTGCGGGCGAATGCGTCTTTACGACGGGTTCGTGCCCTCTCTCGAGCTCGAGATAGTGCTGGACAATGTGCTGACATGCTGGTCACTCGCTCAGGCATGGTCGGCTACCCCGAGTCCTTGACCGACCCGTCGTACTCGGGCCAGATCCTCGTCCTCACCTACCCGCTCATCGGTTCGTACGGTGTCCCCAAGCGTCCCGCAAAGGGCACTGTCAACCCCGCTTCGCTCCCGCACGAGTTCGAGTCGTACAAGATCCACGTCGCCGGTTTGATCGTCTCGAACTACTCGGGCGCAGGCGACGACTTCTCGAACCACTCTGCGTTCTCCGAGCTTGCCGACTGGCTCAAGGAGGAGGGCATCCCTGCGATCTATGGCGTCGACACCCGCGACTTGACGAAGAAGCTTCGCGAGCGCGGCAGCACGATCGGTCGCCTCTCGCAGCGCAAGAAGGGCGTCGAGGTCGAGGAGGGCGCTTTCAACTGGCGCGAGGCGTACGAGCAGCTCGAGTACCACGACCCCAACGCCGACAACCTCGTCGCGGCGGTCTCGACTCCCCAGCCTGTCCTCTATCCCGCCGATTCGGGCGTCACCCCTGTCAAGCACACGAGCGGACGCAACTTGCGCGTGATCTGCGTCGACGTCGGAATGAAGTACAACCAGATCCGCTGCTTCACCAAGCGCGGCGTCGAGCTCAAGGTCGTTCCGTACGACTATGACTACCTTTCCCCGAACGAGGAGCCGTTCGATGGTCTCTTCGTCTCGAACGGTCCGGGCGACCCCGCCACGCTCAAGTCGACGACCGCGATCCTCGCCAAGGCCATCGAGGCCGCCAAGGTCCCCATCTTCGGTATCTGTCTCGGCCACCAGCTCCTCGCCCGCGCGTCGGGCGCCAGCACCCTCAAGCTCAAGTACGGCAACCGTGGCGCCAACATCCCCTGCACGTCGCTCGTCACCGGCCGCTGCTACATCACCTCGCAGAACCACGGCTACGCCGTCGACACCCAGACGCTCCAGCAGGGCTGGAAGGAGCTCTTCATCAACGCCAACGACTCGTCGAACGAGGGAATCTACTCGACCGAGCGCCCGTACTTTTCCGTCCAGTTCCACCCCGAGTCGGCGCCCGGCCCGCGCGACACCGAGTTCCTCTTCGACACGTTCATCTCGGCGATCCAGAAGAGCCTCGAGAAGCAGGCCAACGGCGAGAAGCTCACCGGCCCCGTCGTCTTCCCCGGCGGCGACGCCGCTGAGAACGCCGCCAAGACGCCTCGTGTCGACGTTCGCAAGGTCCTCGTCCTCGGATCTGGAGGTCTCTCGATCGGTCAGGCTGGAGAGTTCGACTACTCCGGTTCGCAGGCCATCAAGGCGCTGAAGGAGGAGGGCATCTACACCATTCTCATCAACCGTGGGTTACAGCCCAGGTCTCGGACGCAAGCAACCTGCTGACCTTCTCGCTTTCACAGCCAACATCGCCACGATCCAGACGAGCAAGGGTCTCGCCGACAAGGTCTACTTCTTGCCCGTCACCGCCGACTCGGTCCGCAAGGTCATCCAGCACGAACGCCCGGACGGCATCTACTGCACCTTCGGTGGACAGACCGCCCTTCAGGTCGGTATCAAGCTCAAGGACGAGTTCGAGGGACTCGGCGTCAAGGTCCTCGGTACCCCCATCGAGACGATCATCACGACCGAGGACCGCGAGCTCTTCGCTCAGGCGATGGAGCAGATTGGCGAGAAGTGCGCCAAGTCGGCCGCCGCCAACTCGGTTCAGGAGTGCATCGACGCTGCGAACGACATTGGCTACCCCGTCATCGTCCGTGCTGCTTTTGCGCTCGGCGGTCTCGGATCCGGCTTTGCCAACAACGAGAAGGAGCTTGTCGAGCTCTGCACCAAGGCGTTCGCGACCTCGTCGCAGGTCCTCGTCGAGCGCTCGATGAAGGGATGGAAGGAGATCGAGTACGAGGTCGTCCGTGACTGCCGCGACAACTGCATCACGGTCTGCAACATGGAGGTGAGCAGCCGTTTCCTTCCGCCTCTCCGGCCTGTACCTGACTCACCTGCTCTCCCTCGCAGAACTTCGACCCCCTCGGCATCCACACCGGCGACTCGATTGTCGTCGCGCCCTCGCAAACCCTCACCGACTCGGACTACAACATGCTCCGCACTACCGCAGTCAACGTCATCCGTCACCTCGGCGTTGTCGGTGAGTGCAACATCCAGTACGCCCTCAACCCGCACTCGCAGGAGTACTGCATCATCGAGGTCAACGCGCGTCTCTCGCGTTCGTCGGCGCTCGCCTCCAAGGCGACCGGTTACCCTCTCGCGTACACGGCCGCCAAGCTCGGGCTCAACATCCCGCTCAACGAGATCAAGAACTCGGTCACGAAGAACACGAGCGCCTGCTTCGAGCCGTCGCTTGACTACCTCGTTGTCAAGATCCCCCGATGGGATCTCAAGAAGTTCACCCGCGTCTCGAGCTCGCTGTCGTCGTCGATGAAGTCGGTCGGCGAGGTCATGGCTATCGGCAAGACGTTCGAGGAGACGATTCAGAAGGCCATCCGCGCCATCGACCCGTCGTTCGCTGGCTTTGGCAAGGTGAGCTGGCGGTTTCTCTCCGCCTCGCCGCTTCCCTTTGCTGACTCGCCCTCTAATAGAACGCGTTCCCGATGGAGGAGGTTGACGAGGAGCTCCAGAACCCGACGGACCGCCGCCTCTTCGCCATTGCCAACGCCCTCCACGCCGGTCGCTCGGTCGAAGAGGTCCACAAGCTCACCAACATCGACAGGTGGTTCCTTCACAAGCTCGAGCACATTGTCCAGGTCGACAAGACGGTTTCGTGAGTCGGCATTCGTCCTCGTCGAGGCAGGCCTCTCGCTAACGATGTCCCATCCGGCAGGCAATACACTGCCTCGCAGATCCCGCGCGGCCTCCTCCACTGCGCCAAGCGCACTGGCTTCTCCGACGCGCAGATCGCCAAGGCGCTCGGCTCGAACGAGCTCGCCGTCCGCCGCCTCCGCCTCGACTATGGCATCACGCCTCGCGTCAAGCAGATCGACACGGTCGCCGCCGAGTTCCCCGCCTTCACCAACTACCTCTACATGACCTACAACGGTGCCGCCCACGACGTCAGCTTTGGCGACAAGGGTATCATGGTGCTCGGTTCGGGAGTGTACCGCATCGGTTCGTCGGTCGAATTCGACTGGTGCGCCGTCCGCGCCATCCGCACGATCCGCGAGCGAGGCTTCAAGACGGTGATGGTCAACTACAACCCGGAGACGGTGTCGACCGACTACGACGAGGCCGACCGCCTCTATTTCGAGGTGATCTCGCTCGAGACGATCCTCGACATCTACGAGGCCGAGACCTCGTCCGGCGTCGTCGTCTCGATGGGCGGCCAGACGTCGAATAACATCGCGCTCCCGCTCCACCGCCAGGGCGTCAAGATCCTCGGCACCTCGCCCGAGAACATCGACATGGCCGAGAATCGCTACAAGTTCTCGCGCATGCTCGACAAGCTCGGTGTCGACCAGCCGCTGTGGAAGGAGCTCTCGACGATGGAGGCCGCGCACGAGTTCTGCAACAAGGTCGGCTACCCGGTCCTCGTCCGCCCGTCGTACGTCCTGTCCGGCGCGGCAATGAACGTCGTATACTCGGGAGACGACCTCGACGCGTACCTGAAGCAGGCGGCGGCCGTCTCGCGCGAGTACCCCGTCGTCGTCACCAAGTACGTCGAGGAGGCCAAGGAGATCGAGATGGACGCCGTCGCCCGCGACGGCAAGCTCGTCATGCACTACGTCTCGGAGCACGTCGAGAACGCCGGTGTCCACTCGGGAGACGCGACCCTCATCCTCCCGCCGCAGGACCTCGACCCCGAGACCGTCCGCCGCATTGAGGAGGCGACCCGCAAGATCGGCGCCGCCCTCAACGTCTCGGGTCCGTTCAACATCCAGTTCCTCGCCAAGAACAACGAGATCAAGGTCATCGAGTGCAACGTCCGCGCCGCTCGCTCGTTCCCCTTCGTCTCCAAGGTCACCGGCATCGACGCCATCGAGCTCGCGACCGACATCATGCTCGGCCTCCCCGTCACGCCCTACCCCGAGCTCAACCTCCCCAAGGACTACGTCGGCATCAAGGTCCCGCAGTTCTCGTTCGGCCGTCTTGCCGGCGCCGACCCGATTCTCGGTGTCGGTGCGACCGTTTCCGCTTGTCGTCTCGTTCCCGGTCCTTAGCTGACTCACTCGCCCCCCCTGCAGAAATGGCGTCAACTGGTGAAGTCGCCTGCTTCGGCAGGGACAAGTACGAGGCGTACTTGAAGGCCCTCCTCTCGACGGGCATGAAGCTGCCGAAGCAGAACATCCTCTTCTCGATCGGTCCATACAAGGAGAAGGTTGAGCTGCTTCCCTCGATCCAGAAGCTCCACAGCCTCGGCTACAACATCTTCGCGACCGTCGGAACGGCCGACTTCCTCCAGGAGCACGGCGTCCCCGTCAAGTACCTCGAGGCGCTCGACGAGGAGGACGACCGCAAGGCCCAGAAGTCGGAGTACTCGCTCCGCGAGCACATCGCCAACAACAAGATTGACCTCTACGTCAACCTGCCGTCGAAGAACCGCTACCGCCGTCCCGCGAACTACATGTCGAAGGGATACCGGTCGCGCCGCATGGCCGTCGACTTTGCCGTCCCGCTGGTCACGAACGTCAAGTGCGCCAAGCTCCTCATCCAGGCGATCGCCCGCAACCCGTCGCTCGAGATCTCGAACGTCGACTACAAGACCTCGAGCCGCACGGTCGTCCTTCCCGGCCTCGTCAACACCCGCTGCTTCGTCCCGGGTGTCGCCGCGCCCGGCTCGAAGGACTTCGCCGCCGTCACCAAGGCCGCCCTTGCCGGCGGCTTCACGACGGTCCAGGTTCTCCCCGTCGGCGACAAGGCCAGCGTTGTCGATTCGCCTTCGCTCGACGTCGCCCGCGACAACGCTGCCTCGGCTGCGTGCGACTACAGCCTCGCTATCGCCGCCACGGCCGACAACGCCAGCCACTTGACCGGTGAGCTAATCGCTGGCGCTCGCACGCTCTTCCTTCCGTCGCAGAACCTCTCGGCCTCGAACGACAAGGTGTCGACCGTCGCGGAGCACTTCTCGGCGTGGCCCCTCAACAAGCCGATCGTCACCGACGCGCGGACGACGGACCTCGCCTCAGTTCTTCTCCTCGCCTCGCTTCACGGCCGCTCGGTGCACGTCACGAATGTCCAGACTGAGAACGACATCAGCCTGATCAGCCTCTCGAAGGACAAGGACCTCAAGGTGACGTGCGACGTCTCGATCTACTCGCTCTTCTTGACGCGCGAGGAGTTCCCCGGCTCGACCTGCCTCCCGACCGCCAAGGACCAAGCTGCGCTTTGGGACCACCTCGACACGATCGACGTCTTTGCCGTCGGCGCCCTTCCCTTCCGCCTCGCGACCGAGCTCGGCAAGCCTTACTCCCCCGAAGCCGGGCAGGAGGAGGCTATGCAGCTTCTTCTCACGGCCGTTCATGACGGCCGCCTCAGCCTTGACGACATCATCTCGAGGCTCTCGGAGAACCCGCGCGCCATCTTCGACTTGCCGCCCAGCCCGACCGAGACCTACGTCGAGGTCGAGGTCGACCGCACCGTCGTCGTCCCCCGCCGCTCGTACTGGTCGCCGCTCGAGGGCAAGAAGCTCGCTGGCGCCGTCCACCGCGTTGTTCTCCGCGGTGAGACGCTTCTCCTCGACGGGCAATTCGTCGCGCGAGGCGCTCCGGCCGGTCGCGACCTGTCGGCTCTCGCAGGCGCCAGCAAGACTGAGCGCCGCCAGGCCCGCTTCTCCGTCTCGGCCACCCGCCCCTCTCTCGCCTCGATTGGCATGCCCACGAGGGAGAACGTCACTTCGCCGACCATGGCGCCCGTCTCGTCGCAGGCGCTTGCGACCAAGTCGCCGAAGCTCGCGAGCGCGAGGTCGCCCCGCCTCGAGGCGACCGAGTCGGCCCTCCAGCCGAGCCTGATGTCGCTCGCGACTGACCCTGTCGCCTCGTCGCTTGCGCCCGTCTCGCCCATGGCCAGCCTCCGCAAGCTCTTGTCGGCCGCCTCGCGCGCTTACAACCGTCGCCACGTCCTGTCGGTCCGGTCGTTCAACCGCGACGACCTCCACACTCTCTTCGGCGTTGCTTCGGAGATGCGCATGCTCACTGAGCGCGGCATTCCCATCGACATCATGCGCGGACGTGTTCTCTCGACCTTGTTCTACGAGCCGTCGACTCGCACCTCCGCCTCCTTCGAGGCTGCCATGGCTCGCCTCGGTGGCTCGACGGTTGCCGTCACTCCCGAGACATCGTCAGTCGTCAAGGGCGAGACCCTCGCCGACACTGTCCGCACCCTCGGCTGCTACGCCGACATCATCGCCCTTCGCCACCCCGCCGCCGGATCGGCGCAGGAGGCAGCGCGCTACGCGCCCGTTCCCGTCATCAACGCGGGCGACGGCATCGGCGAGCACCCGACCCAGGTGAGCCGACTTTCGGCTTCCTCGCGAAACGCTCTGGCTGATCTTGCCTCACATTGTAGGCCTTCCTCGACATCTACACAATTCGCGAGGAGCTCGGTACCGTCAACGGCCTCACGATCACGATGGTCGGTGACCTGAAGAACGGCAGGACTGTTCACTCGCTCGTCAAGCTCCTCTCGCTCTACTCGGTCTCGCTCATCTTCGTCGCTCCGCCGGCGCTCTCGATGCCGGAGTCGGTCAAGGCAGAGGCGGAGAAGGCTGGCATCCCTGTCTTCGAGACGACCAGTTTGGCGAGCGTCATCGGCCAGACGGACGTTTTGTACGTTACGCGCGTCCAGCAGGAGCGCTTCGCGTCGCAGGCCGAGTACGATGCGGTCAAGGACTCGTACATCGTCAACAACGAGATCCTCTCGGGCGCGAAGGAGCACTGCATCGTGATGCACCCGCTGCCGCGCAACGCCGAGCTCGACCCGAGCGTCGATGTGAGTTCTCTCCCTTCTCCTGCTTCGCTTCCTCCTTGCTGACCGCTTCCTTCCTACAGCTCGACGCTCGCCGTGCCAGCTACTGGCGACAAGTGAGGTTCGGCCTCTTCGTTCGCATGGCGCTGCTCGCACTTGTCGCCGCCGGCTCTGCCTAAGAGCGTCTCTCCTCTCTTGTCATATCTTACCTGTTCCTGTCCCTCTCTCGTTATAGATACCACATCAAGCACTGTAACTCTCTCTGACTGGCGTGGGGCCGGTCAATGAGCGCGTGCAACTCCTGCATTAGACTGAAGTTCATCCACCCACTCGTCGCGAGGAGACTCACATCGCTCCGCGCCTGGCTGCCGCTTCGCCGTGGCATTCGGAAGGCTGTAACGTCCTGCTGCAAGTTGCCGTTGCCCCTACGAAGCTGTCGCTCGACTCCGCCAATTCTCATCAGCTCGAGGACTCGCTCGTCTTCCTCCGTCCTCCTCGGCTTCATTCCGCTCAGGCTGCTCATACAAGCTCAAAAACGTGCTGTATCGCTCCTGCTACCATGGAGGCTGCCTCGCTCGCCTCCGTCGACACCGTCTACTCTGCAGACGCTATCGAGTTCTGTCCCGGTCGACCTCGCCTCTTCGCTTGCGGGACGTACCAGGTGGTCAAGGGCGACGAAGAGAACGGCTCGGGAGAGACGACGACAGCAGTAGAGGCCCCGGATGAGGAGGGAACGGAGGCGGGAACGTCGAGCAGTCCCTCCTTCACTCGCTACGGGCGATGTCTGCTGTACCAGGTCGGCTCTGACGGTCAGAGCTTGTGCGTCTTGCGCTATCGTTGGCTAGGATGGCGCTGACGTTGTTCGCGCAGGGAGGAAGTTCAGCGCTTCGATGGACCTGCCATCCTCGACATGAAGTGGTGCGTCTCGCGATTCTCGCTCTGCGAAGCTGTCCTCGCCGCTCACCTCTCGAGCAGGTCTCCCCGACCATGGAACGGATCGACTACGCTCGCTATCGCCGACGCAAAAGGCCATGTCCAGCTTCACAAGCTCGACGAAGAATCAGTTCGTCCGCTTTCAGTTGTTCGCTAGCCTGTATGGCACCAAACTAAACGCATATTATCCGCAGAACCGTCTCTCGCCACTCCAGACTATCGACTGCACCGACGAGTCGACCCTTTGCCTCTCCCTCGACTGGTCAACTCGGCGGAGCGCAACGCCAGAGTCCGTCTTGCAGCGACCGCTATCCTAATCTCGCCTCGCTGATCTGATTTGTCCACCCTAGTCCCGCCTCTATCGTCGTCTCGCTCTCGGACGGCTCAGTCTGCACACTTGGCGGCGAATCGGCTTTCGAGGTCACCTCCAGCTGGCATGCTCACGACTTCGAACCCTGGATCGCCGCCTTCGACTGCTGGGAATCGAGTACAGTCTGGACAGGTGGCGACGACTTGATGCTCAAGGGCTGGGACCTGCGACAAGGCTGCGACCGCCCGACTTTCGTGAACAAGCGGACGTGAGTTAGGTCTCCCAACACTCTGTCCATTCCCGCTGATTCGCTTCCACGCAGCTTTGAAGGCGGAGTGACCTCGATACAGAGCCATCAGCACGTCGAGAACCTGTTTGCCGTCGGAAGGTGAGCGCTTCGCTGCGCTCTTCACGGCACCTGCTCACGCTTTCTCCCAGTTACGACTCACGGATTCGTCTATTCGATCGGCGGAAACCTCTCGTTCCAGTGACCGAATTCGACGCAGGAGGCGGCATCTGGCGGCTGAAGTGGCACCCGACCGACCCGACGAGACTGCTTGTCGCCGGCATGCACGGCGGCTTCAAGGTGGTCGACTTTGATGGATTGGCTCTCAACGGCGGCGTCGATGCCGACGGCTGGCTCACGCCGGGCGAGAGCAAGCAGCATGCGCGCTTTGACAAGCACGAGAGCCTGGCGTACGGGGTCGACTGGAGCGACGGGGGAAAGACGGAGGACGGGAAGGACTTGATCGCTAGCTGTTCGTTCTACGACCACGCACTGCATCTCTGGGCAGCGTAACTCGCTCATCGAACGCTCAGAACGATGGGTATACTCGAGAGGATTGCAAGAAGCCGCTTCACCGCTTCGAGGGTCGCAGCAGGAGGTAGACGTATTCGCCGACCGTCAAGTTGGCCATGTGCCGGTACACACCCGTCAACGCCATCAAGAGCCCGCCGAACGAGACGTAGGCCGTCACCTCCTCGCCGGAACCCTCGTCGTACTTGTAGACCTGGAGGAAACCCTCGTCAGCCAGCTCGCCTCGCACGTGAAGCAGGACTCCAAGCGCACCTTTCCGTACATGACGTAGTCCCAGTCGTCTGCCAGTCCGCCCTCGATGTCTGCCCGCCATCCGCCAGTCGCTCCCGCATCCTTCGCGACGCCGTCCGGGTGGAGTGTGCTGGCGAGGGCAAGGGAGAACTCGGACTCTTGTCGCAGGTCAATCAGGTCGGTGTTGATCTGCAAAAGGACGCCCGTTAGCCGTGCACATGCATGCTGAGCGAGTGAACGGGACGAACGTCGAGGGTCATCCGCATGTCGTGGTTCTGCGACTTTGCGGCGATGCGCGAGACTGCCACATGATGGAGAACCGTCAGTCAGCCTGTGCAATCGGTCTCTGGACGCCCTCGCAGCTCACCCCGGTCGAACTTCTTCCCATCTGCCGAGCTTGGAGATGTCAGTTCCAGACGCGACAGAGGGCAAGCGGGAGTGCGGCGCACCCTTGTCGACGTCTGAGACGTTGAACACGTCGGTGAAGATGATCGCAGAGGAGGTAGACGCGGCTGCCATGGTGTTTGGGCGCGATGAGGCGGTGTCGGGTTGAGGAGGCGGTGGGAGGGTGAGGCGGGTTTGGTAAGGGTCTAGGAGGATGTCGCGTGAAGTAGTGGAGGCTCTGAAGTCCCTGGAGTGTCCTAGCACGCAGGCGGCGAGCTGTGAGCGAGGCGAACAGAGGATTCCTCCGCTCTCCTCAACAGCAAGCAACGGAGCACGCCGAAGACTGCCGGGCTTGCTAGAGGGTGTACGATCTGGCGAGATCTAATGTAGCGGAAAAGTCGCGGCACAAGGCAGCGGCGGCTGGATTTCCTGAGAGATTCCGTTGCAAAGGAGGCGATTCTACGGGGCAGGCTCGTCAGAGGTGCGCGCTCGCCGGCCAAACCGTGCGAGCGCGCGAGGTATAGGATAAACGAGTGTAGGACAAAGACGAGGCAGGTACGCGGAGAGACGGCGCCGGGCGGCGCGGGGCGAAAGGAGAAGTTGCGGGAATGCAGCGTGCGAGACGGGACGGATGAGGAGCCGAGACGAAAGGCGGGAGACCGACATGAATAGAGTGCAAGAGGAAAGATGAAGGGGATGGCGAGGGGGGTCTGCGGTTTGCGGCGATCAGACGCCATACCGTTCGCGGAGACGCTGGACGATGACGGGAGGAAGGTGCGCGAGCTGCGCGTCCCATGCTGGGCCTTCCGACATGCCCTTGAAGGCGAGGAGAATCTGTGGCGGCGCATTTCAGTACGCTGCAACGAACGGAAGGAATCGCAAGGTGAGACGCACCGTCTTGAACATCTCGTTGAGCTGGTCGGATGGCCGGGTCCAGCGAGCGACGGCATTCAGGAAGTAGCCGAATGCCTGTGAACTAGAGCGTCAGCACAAGCAGACCAGGAGGTAGGATGAGGTGAACGCACCGCCGAGATGCCGTTCGGGTTGACCTGGATCGCGGCGCAGATTCCGCGGAAAGCCGAGTCCTTCTCCTCGTTGTCCTTGATGTCGGCAAGCGCCTGGCACCATGCCGACACGAATACCTCGAGGTGAGGCGCGACGAGTTGCGGGCAGACGATCGCAAGTCGACCAATCGTGACCGCCGAGTTCTCCGTCAAGCTCCGCGCCGCCTTCGAGCTGAGCAGGATTGGCACCAACCGCTCCATCAGCGGGTTGACCCACTGCTCCATGTCGGACCCTGCCTGCAGCGCGATCTCGCCTGCCGCCCATGCTGCGTTGTTGCAGACCGAGACCTCGGCGAGTCGAGGCTCGACGTCGATGTGCGAGATGAGGACGGGCATGAACTGAGCGAGGGTCGGTTTCAGGATGGGGAAGCACGAGATTGCGGTGTCGCCGAGCAGGGCATATGAGGATTGGCGGACGGGCGCGTCGGGATGTTGGAGGCAGAGCGAGAGGAGGGTGAGGACGGGAGGATCGCTCTGCGAGTAGAGCTGGGTGATGGCGGTGTTGAGGCCCTGCGTCAGGCCAGACAGCAAATCCAGCGAGACGATGAGGAAGGTCTTGTCGGGCTCGTCGTAGTTGATCGGATCTTGCTGGTACTGCTGGAACTCGATGAGCGACTGCTTGACGATTGAGATGCAGCGGTTGAAGACGGGCTGGGCGTATTGCGCGAAACCGGGACCGATGGCGATGACGACGGACGACATGCACTGCGGGCATAACAGGAGTCAGCATGAGTCGCTAGGATATGCAGAAGCACCTGGCTTACCTCGAGAAGGGGGATGAGGTCAGGGTCCTGGTCACCGAGCGCCCCCCACTTGGCGATGAGAGGCGGCATGAGGATGTCGATGTAGGCCTGGTTGTTCAGGGAGGAGCCGACGGCATCGGCGAGGGTACCGATGGCGTCGTAGAGAATGAGGAGGTTTTTCTGCTGGTACTTGTTGAAGGCGTAGACGAGGTTCGACAGGATGGACCCGAGGAACGGCTCGAGCTCCGGCCCAGCCTCCTCCTCGAGCGTCGCGAACGCCGAGCAACCCGCCTCCTGCACCCGCTTGTTGTTGTCGAGGCACATCCGCAAGAGGCCCTCCATCGCCGGGACGAAGTACTGCTGCTTGTGCTCGGCCGTCGCGTCCTCCTTGATCGTCCAGCTCGAGTACCGGCCTATTGTCCAGCACGCGATGGAGCGGACGAGCGGCTTCTTGTCGTTGAGCGAGTTGACGAGGAAGTTCATCAGGATGGGGAGGTGAGGCTCGATGCCGGTGATGCAGCCTACGTGCGCGCGCAACATCAGCAAGCGTCCGCAGGGAAATGAGACGTGTCGACAAACCTTCTGCGATGGCGCCGAGAGCGAGGATGCCGCTCTCGCGATCGAGCCAGTCCTGCGAGAAGAGCTTCTCCTTGAGGTACGGCAGCAAGACCTCGAGGAGCTCCGCCTCGAACGCGACAGCCATGACGTCCAACGCCGCCGCCGAGCACTTGCGGAGGTTCCACTCGGTGTAGGCCTCCTCGTCCTCGTCGTACTCGTCGTCGTCGTCCTCTTCCTCGTCCTCGTCATCCTCTGCCCGCTCGCGGGACATGTGGCCGCCCTGCCCGTTCGCGCGCTCGGCATCTTCTAGTCGCTCGTTCGTGTGCGCCTTGGAAGAGAGGAGGTGAGGCTTGATGTCGGACGCCTTGTCCGGCACTGCCGCGTCGTCCTCCTCCGTGTCGAGCAACAGGATGTCGTCTTCCGAGTAGACCATGCTCTGAAGGAGGACGGGCACGACCTTGGGCAAGTACGGTCGGAGCTGGTTGACGAGTTCCGGGTCTTCGGCAAACGTGAGCCAGAACTCGCAAGCCTCGAGCGCGACCTCCTCGTTCGTCGTGTCCTGCGTCGAGTAGAGCATGAACTCGACGACGCTGGCCATGTGCGGGACGAGAACGTCGGGCCGAGTCGCGAGGAGCTGGACGAGCGCCTGGCAGACCGTCTTGCGGACGTCAACCGAGTCGTCCGTCGCATGCTTGAACAGCGCGACGACGAACGGCTCGAGGTGGAGAGTCAGGGCGTTGTTGTCGGGCGAGATAAACTGGATGGCGCAGGAGAGGGCAAAGTTGCGGATCTTGGGGTAGGGCGAGTCGATGTGGGTGAGGAACTTGGGAATCATATAGTCGAGCGGGCGCTGGCCGCCGACCTCGAGCTGCTCGAGCCGCTTCGGGATGTCCTGGCACAGCTTGTCGAGAGCGTTGAACGCGCCCTGCGGAAGGTGCACAGCAGTCAGCTTCGCCAAACGAGCGACGAGGCGAGCGGACGGACCTCTTGTGCGAGCTGGTCGTCCGAGTCGGCGAGCTCCATCAGCTTGCTCAGTCCCTCTGTCCACTTCTCGGGTCCCAACTCGACGAGGAGCGTGTCGATGACGGTCGAGACGGTGTTGCGGATCATGCTCGTCGAGTCGCCGATGGCAGTGAAGATGTTGGCCTGCACGTAGGCGACGACGTCCGATTCGAATAACTCGAGGCGCATGCGAATGTTGTTCTTGAGGAGCAGGCCGGCCATCGAGCGCACCGTCACGTCCTCGCCGGGCATCTGGGTGAGGATGTAGACGAGGTACGAGTTGTAACCCGGGATCTCGTTGAACGATTCGAGCCGCTGTATCCGCACGAACAGCAGAGTCAGCCCATGCAACCCCTCAACAGGCCGCTCCCAGCTGAGCCCGCGCGGGACTGGCGAGACTGACCTCCTGCGTCTGCTGCTGGACCTTTGTGTCGGGGCTGCCCGAGGACCGCAGGCATGAGAGTAGCTCCTGTAGTCCCTCTGGCGAAGGCGTCCAGCTCGACATGGTGCACTCAGCGTGCGCTCTGGGTGCGCGGCGGGGTGAAGAGGGTCCGGGTACGAGCGACGACGAGACGGGGCTAGGTGAGCTGGCGGCGCGCGCTCGGCGGGTTGCGGGTGGGCTAGAAAGTCGTTGTTGAGCTGTGCGAGCGTGGCAGCGGTGCCCTACGAGCTCCTCGCGAGCGGTGTGGTTGGCGAGGTGGACGAGACTCCGCAAAACGGCCTATCAAGCACGAATCCCCCGACAGCTCACTGGGTGGCTAGCAGTACACCTTACAGTGCTTTCGACACCGTAACACGATTTACTGGGCAGCCAGACCGGCAAATCGAGTGGAGCGACCCTCCTCACTCCGTGCCGCCGGCAAGTCTACCTCGCCATGCTCGACCAGCTTGTACCGCTTGAATTCGGCGGATGCGTACTCCTGCGAGTCCTACTCGTCGTCCTGCTCCTCGCCTGCTTCCCGTCGCCGCTTCTCCTCCTCCTCACGTTCCGCCCGCTCTTCCTCCTCGACAACCTCGATGTCGAGCGGGTACGTGAGTATTGCCGCAATGCCCGTCAGCTGGTTGAGCTCTGCGCAACGAACAAGCTCGTCAGCGAGAGGAAGGCTTAAGAGAGGGAAGGGAGACGCACGCTGGCCCGACTCGTGCATCGACGAAAACATGAGCACTTCGCCGCCGTACGCCTTGACATCCTCGACGAGCTGGACGAACTTCTTCCGCCGTGCGACAGAGGGAGAGCTGTACCATGGGAGTGCAAGTTGATCAGCCTACTCCGAGCTAGAATGGCGGAGAGGCCGAAGACAGCACGCCCAAACGCACCGGAACAACTCGTCCGAGACGAGCAACTTGCCGATCGCGCCTCGTTCTGCGGCCTTGAAGACGTGGCTCTCGCCGTACCACGCTCGCAGAGGGTTCTCCTCGAGCATCTTGAAGAACCTGGACGGGGGGGAGGTCGTCAGTCGGCTGGTATCCGGTGAAAGGGCACGAGTAATGCACTTCTCCAGCATGACGCCTTCTTGCGCGAACTTGGTGTCCTTGAGCTGAGACGACACCTGCTCGAGAAAGTGTGTGAGTGACCGCTCACGAGCGTCCGTTCGAGTGAGCGCACCTCGGGACTTGACAGGATCTGAGTGAGTGAATGGACGTGGTGGGTCGGCGAGTGCAGGAGCAGGAACTTGCTCTTGGCCTGTATCAGCGCCTTGTTGTTTTGCCGCTGTGCGTGTACCCGACGGAGTATGAGCGGATGCTCTTTCGAACGGGAGAGACATGCGAGGGGGGATGGAGAAGTTGACGAACCACGGCCTCCTCAAGCAGGAACGAGTGTACCGTCTCCTTCGTGAAACCCGGCGAAGCGATGATGAGCACTTTCAGCTGCTCAAAGTCGAAATGCCGGTTCACGGCGTCGTAGACTTGATGCAAGAAGCGCGAGTTGGCCTACACGATGACCGAGTCAGCCAGCAGACGAGCGAGGCGGACGAGGAGACGAACCCGCTCGGCGCCCAGGGCTGTTCCTCCGCCTTTTCGTTTCCGAGGGACGGGTACGTCGATGCGTTGCTTGACGATGGTTGTGTGGTTAGTGATGATGCAGATGTTGGCGGTGCCTGCGAGCGCAGCCAAGGCGTTTTACCCGTGTCAGCTGGAAGCGGGGAGGAGGAACGGCGGAAGGCAGCACTCACCTTCTCCGCAAACAACCGCGCCCACATCCGCTCCTCGACCCGGCTCCGTCATCTCCCTCAGCCGTTCCCTCGCAACACTGTCCCACTCCCCCTCACCCTTGATAATCGTGAAATCGCGCCCGATCTCCAAATCGAGTGTATGGTACGCTCCCTTCTTGACATGCTCGTTCTCGCTCGTAATCTTGCCCGAAACATGCAGGGTCGTCGTACCGGATGTCCCGGAGGCGGCGGCGACGGGTGCAGAGGAGTCGGCAGCGGAAGAGGAGGATGCGGAGGCGGTAGAGTCGGGCTGGGCGAGCGCAGAGTATAGGACTTTGTCGACTCGGATCGTGAGTTTCAGGTGTACGCGTTGCGAGGAGGTTGAGCCGGTTGCCGATTCACTCGTCACTCGTCTGTTCGAGGGAAGGGAGGGATCAGCATGAGGTCACGAAAGGCGACAACTTCGCACGGCGGGTCGCCTAGGGGTACAGAGCCCGCAGAGACCGGTCTAAATTAGTGAAGCCACAAGGCGAAGGCCGACTCACCGTACAGCGGACGCACGCAGCTCATCTCCCTTCGAGATGAGGTTGTAGGCATGCCACATGTCCTCGTCATCCTGGGCTGCACCGAGCGGGCCAGCATGTCAGCGACCGTCTCTCGTCCCGTGTAGCGACACGCCAGCTCTGCAGAGCCGCGAGAGACCCGCTTCGAGTGCGATTTTTGTGGGGCGGAGCGATGAGAGCGGCGAGGGACTCACGGCGGACGGTGACGGAGCCTGACTGGTCCTTGTTGATGTTGGACCGGACGAGAAGCATCCTTCAAGCCTGTCTAGCAGCAATCCAGCGGTGTGAGCGGGTTGTCGTCTCTTCCAACCTTCGCCTCGTCCCTTTCCCTCGACTTTCACCCTTCACTACGCTCAGAGGATGTCTCCGTACGGTGGAACAATCTCCAAACCCGAGCGGACAGGCGGCCCGCTCGTTCCGCGCACGTACAAGCTCGCCAACTCGCAGGCGCTCACCGTCTTCCCCGTCTCGCGCGAGACCGTTCCCAACGAGCTGCTCGCCTACCTCCAGGGCGTGTTCAATGATGTCGTAGAGGAGGGCAGGACGTATCCGCAGATGAGCCCGCTCAGTCTCGACGAGTTTGTGCGTTCCTGCTCTTCCTGCCGACGGAGACTGTCCCGGAGGTGGGGTTGCGTTCGCTGACCAGGCTTACATTCCTGCCGTGCCATCAGGCTGCCTACTTCTTCGGTGAGTCTATCTTCGGCTCAGACGGACAGGAGACGCCGACTTGACGCCGTTCGTCCCGTCCTCTCGCAGCCGCGGACTGCTTCATCGGCATCCTCGACGCTGCGCCAGCAGACCTAGGCGACGCCTCAGCTGGAATGGATCGGGACGAGAGCTTGCAGCTGGAGAGCGTCGTTGCGGGGCGGGAATGGAGGGACTGCGTGCTGGGAATGTACTGTGAGTCGCGCTTGATCCTGCGCTTGTTGTCTGTCGTTCGCAGGGCTGCCTCACGGTGGCCCCCCTGCGAGAAGCTCGCCGAGCAGATTTGCGACGAATCGAGGCTTACTGACCTTCCCTTGATGTCTGCAGATGTCAAGGCGAGTCTTTGCAACCTCTTCATTCGTGTCGTCCCCAACTGGCGCTGACTCCGACGTCGGCCCCGCAGCCCAACTACCCTGGACGATCCTCACATCTCTGCAACGGCGGCTTTGTCGTCCCGACCGTCCACCGCGGCCTACGAGTCGGCTCGACCCTCGGTCGCTCCTACCTGCACTACGCGCCCTTACTCGGCTACCGCGGCTCGGTTTTCAACCTCGTCTACGTCTCGAACGTTGCGAGCGTCAAGATCTGGGATGGCCTGGGCTTCCAGCGGGCAGGGTTGATCCCCGGTGCGGGCAAGTTAAAGGGCAAGGATGGCGCGGAGGACGAGTACGTCGACGCGATCGTCTACAACTACCAATTCGTCAAATAGGGCGGCGAGGAGCATGGTCAAGTATCTATTGCATGCATCTTTCGTCTCTCATTCAGCCCGCGGGCGAGTCTGCGCTCGCTTCTCCTCGAGGACTCGCTTGCGAAGGTCCACCCTCGCTCGCCCCGTAGTGCGCTGCGTCTTGCTAGACTGCCGCTTTCGACTCTTGTTTGCTCGCTGCTGCACGCTTCAACTGCCATCCCTCGTTGCATGCGTGCACAGGCCGTCTTTCCCCTCTTCCCCTCTCTCCACCCGACCACTCACTCGACTTGCGCATACAGCGCCGTACTGACGCGCAGGACTGCCGGAACGACTTCTGCGACGCCCTCATGTCATCCTTCGAAGCGTTCCCCTCGTTCCACACTTGTCGCCTCGACTTCTCGCTCACCTCGCTGCCCTCCCTGCCCTCGTACCAACTCGCCCTCGTCCCGTTCCGCCTCGACGCGTCCGTCGCACAGAAGGCCGAGGCGCAGCGTCTGTGGTGGGAGCGCCGCGTGCAGGTCGAGTCGGAAGGGAGCGTCGAGTTTGGCGTGAACGAGCAGCAGGCGATCTTGCGGCAGCTTGAGGAGGCGGATACCAAGTTGAGGATAGTCAAGGCCAAAGGGGAGGGAATGAAGAGTGTCGAAGTGCAGACGGACAAGGTCCACGAGGGCGAAGACACGCGCAAGGGGAAGAGGAAGCAGAGGGAGGACGACGACGAGGAGCAGGCCCACGCCGAGAGGGTGCGTCCGTTGACGCCTTGACTCTCTCACGAGAACCTTCTTTGACACGCCGACCCGGGTTGCCCAGCGTCGTCCCGCTCCGAGTGCATCGACGCTCTCCGCTCGCCTCGACAAGCCCGCTGCCGCCGCTTCTGCGTCGCCGTCTCGCTCGCTGAGGGAGAGGCTCACCCCTCCTCAGTCCGAGTCGCCTCCTCCCGAGGTCGCCGCGCCCCCTGGTCCTCACTTCGACTTCTTGGGTCCTGCCGGGCCTCCTTGCCCTCCCGACTTGCACAAGCAATTTTCGATCGTCCGCATGACCAACCTCCCTGGGCACATCACACCGCTTCTCCTCCTCGAGTTCATGAAGCGCCGCAGCCGCAACCCGTTCCCGCGCCCGCTCGCCATGCGCAAGGCCAACTCGTCCGGCGCCTTCCTCGTCGCTTTCCGCTCGCTCGAAGCAGCCGAGACGGCTCTCAAGCGCCTCAACGACCAGACCCTCCCGCTCGTCAAGTGCAAGATTCGCGCGTCAGTCCAGCCGAACAACATGACCGAGTTCCGCTCCGGCTCACTCTCGGACGAAGTCGAGCGCGAGTGGAAGAAGAACGCTCGTCTCCCCGACACCGAGTGGATCGGCATGTCGCGCCCGCCTGGCAAGGGCGTCAAGGTCTCGAAGGGCTACCAGGCCGAGTTTGAGCGCATCGACAAGCTCGAAAAGCAGCGCAAGGAGGAGCAGAAGCGCAAGGTCGACGAGGCCAAGAGGCAGCGCGAGGCGGAGGAGCAGCGTCTCGCCGAGCAGCGCCGCCAGCAGCAGGCTCGTCTCGACGAGGAGCGCCGCACCGCGTACTGGAGGACCGCCCTCGACCCGCGCACGGACGATACCTACTGCTTCGAGTGCCAGGCGGAGCCGCGCGACTGCGACTGCGGCAGGTTCACGTGGGACGGGTTTCGCAGGCAGTACGTCGTGGGACCGGTTTCGCAGGCAGTACGTAAGGCGGATCTGATGGTGTTGAGGAGGTTGAAACTCGCTTGAACGGAGTGCTGAAGTTGCGAAGGTCGGAGGGGTTCGTCCCTTCCTCCTCGCGTTGTCGGGATGCTGTCCTGTAGCAGTACAGCAGTGCAGTACCTTGTCGCTTTGACGCCCGAACGAAGCCTTCGAGGGAGTCGGAAGTTCAACGGAACGCAGCGAGGTGGCTCTCCCTCAATGCAGTCCGGTTCCTCTACGGCTTTGAGCGCTCTCGTTATCGCTGTAGAGCAGCTCGCGTCGACTGCCACCCAAACGAAGCTGCTTCCCATCCGCCTCCCTCTCATCTCCTCCTTGTGCTCTTCCCCTTCGCACGAACGCTTCAACCTCGTTCTGACTCCATCTGGCGCGCGCGACAGCCTTGAGCGCGATGTCACAGACGCCCGACGTGGCCCTCTTCGCCGTACCCGACCTCGATTTCCCGCTAGACGAACTCGAGGACTTGCCGGCGGAACAGCTTTTTCTCGTCCCCTTCCGACCAGACGCCACGGAGGAACACAAGCAGCGCGCATACGAGATCTTCTGGGCTCGCAAGGCGGCTGCCGAGCGCGCTGGGAGCGGTGGTGCGCAGGGGAAGGGTGTCGGACTTCAGGTGGGGAAGGCGAATGATCCCTGGACGGGCTCGCACAGGCGTCTGTCTAGCATAGGAGACACCGAGGAAGGCCTGCCGACTCCGGGAGGGTCGCAGGACGGCGGCGCAGCGGACTTTGAAGGACTTGTTCCCGCTGGCGACAAGGTCGAGGTACGCTTGCGTTCGCTGCCCTTTGACAGTTGTTCAGACGCGCTGAAAACCCTTTCGTTGGGCTACAGAAGGCGCTCACGAACGGCCAAGCCCACCAGTCCGCTTCGACAAGCGCCACTCCCTTCGCCAGCTCCTCGCAGACCAACCACTTCAATCAGACTTCGGGCGCCGCGTCCAGCTCGCTCGCACCGTTGTCGAGTAGCATCACCGACCCAAGCTCCGACAGCGCCAAGTCGCCTTTCGGGGCTTTCCCTACCCACAGCTCGACTCGCCCACTCAGGAAGAACGGCTTCTATGCAGACGCTTCCTCCAGCCGTGACACGCCTTCCTCGTCGACTGAGAAGCAGAAGAAGGATAAGGGGAAGGGGAAGGCCGTTGAGCTGCCCGGAGAGGCGGCGGAGTTTAGCGGGACGACTACTTCCGAGGCGACGCCCTCCTTCTCGCCTTCGACTTCCGTCCACCCCCGCGCGACCCGCTCGACTCACTCGACCGATGCGAAGAATTTGAGGTGGCAACGCGGACCGGATCGCAGTATCGAGGTCGTCGTCGAGATCCCGCTCCATCCCGCCATGACGAACCTCTCGCCTGCTTTGCGCAAGAAGCTCTTCGGCAAGAAGGCGGCGCCTGTCAAGAAGGAGATTGGCGCGAAGAAAGAGAAGGTTGCCTCGACTATGCCGAGCGGGACGAAGAGGAAGACGAGGTCGTCGCTGGCGGCGGCTGAGCAAGCGGAAGACGAGGCGACCGAGCGGGCTGCGAAGAAGCGCAAGATGTCGACGGTGGTGGAGGGCAAGAAGCCGGCTCAAGCATCGCCTTCGACCACTTCGCGCCGCGGTAGGTCGAGCGCGACTTCGACCGCCTCGACTAGCAAGCGCAAGACGAGGCGCTCCTCCTCGGCCGGTTTTGAGGTGCTCATCGAGACGCCCAAGCGACCGACTTCATTCGCCAAAGCCGGCTCGTCGATCAAGGGCAAGGGCAAGGGCGCAGCCGGCTCGCCCTCGGTCCGTTCACCGACAATGGCGACATCCTCGTTGGCAGCTACCACCCGACTCCGCAGCTCTCGCGCACCAACACGGTCATCAGCGCCGCAGATCAAGAGATGCTCGACGCGGGGAACGACATCGCTGTCGGCCCCGTCGGTTCGGGCAGCGGACTCGCGCCCAGCGGCCGTTCCTCGAATCTGGTTGGCGACTCGTCGACTCTCGCGGAAGGCTCGTCCACGGCCGCTGGTGACGACGAAGCCGATTTGCTCGCCAGTATCCTCGCCCTCACATCCGAGAACGCCGCCCAAGCAGGTCCTTCGACTTCCTCGTCGTCCGGTCTCGCCAAAGCTGCGAAAGAGGTGCAAGACGAGCTCTTCGGCGGTACGGATAGCCCGCTCGAGTTGGATGAGGCAACGATGGCTAAGATCCTTGCTGCTGTCGCGTCGAACGGGAAGGAGCAGGCTGGGAAGGCTGATGCGGACGGAGGAGCGGAGGAGGAAGTCGATGAGCTGGACGACGACTTTGGTCTCGCTCAGCTCGAAGCCGAGCTTGGCGTCGGCACCGGCAGCAAGAGTACGAATGTCGAGAAGGGCAAGACCCGCCTCGAGCCCGGTGTCGACGCTCCCGCTCCTCCGCCTTTCGCAACCGGTCCCTCCACCGCTCCCAACGGCGCTCCATCCACCGCCCCCGCCCCAGTCCCCGCCACTGCCAAACCCATCTCCTCCTCGCGCTCTCAGCGCGCCACCAGCGCAACAGACGACGAAGACGCGCTCGTCTCTCCCTCGCTGCGCGTCGACGAAGAGGGGAAGAAGAAGAGGCGCAGGAAGGCACGGATGAGCGACGAGTTGGAGAGGGCTGTCAAGAGGTGTGCGAGTGTGTGAGACCGCATGTTGGTGGGTTTTGGGTTCTCTGGGTTCCGCTTTCGCTTTCCGCTTTCGCTTTTCGTGATTGTACTTGCTCGCTTTCTCGCTTCCTGTTCCCTGTCGTTGATTCTCCTACATACCCGCACATACTCCCTCCCCCGCTTGACTTCCTCCGCATCATACTCTCGCAACGCATCGTTTCCTACCACACGCGAGGTGAGGGGAGATTTGAGGATTCGAATGTCAAGCAGGCGAGGGGCGCTACAGAATGTACAATCGAGGCGAGGTGCGAGAGAACAGGGAACACAGGCGCAGAGTCGGAACAGTCGAGCGGGTGGAAAACAGAAACAGGCGAGTCGCGAAGACGACGAGAGGGTGTGAGGAGGGGAGGGAGAGGGAGGGAGCGGAGGGAGGGGCGGGGGGTATGGCGAAAACGATTCTTGCTTGTGCGGGAGGATATGCGACGAAGAAAACCGGAATCACACACTCTGGCGTCTGTCTGGTCGCTGCGCTCAGAACGCCTCCTCGACAAGCTCCCTCACGAGCCCGCTAACCTCCTCAATCTCGTCCCTCAACTCGCTCTTGAGCGACTCGAGTTCGTCCTTGAGGTCTTCGAGGTAGGCTTCGACGAGCGACGACTCGACCTCGGAGGAGTCGGTGCGCCATTTGCCGCGCTTGGGAGGGGAAGAGGAGGGAGCGGTGTAGCTGCGCTTGACCCTGCATCAGCACGTCGTCTTCAGTCAGAGAGCGGGTGCACGCACTTGTTGAACGAGAGCAAGTTGGGCGACCCAGGGTTGAGGTCATGCAACGCTCCCTTGGTCGCAATCTTCAACATGGCCTTCTTGAGCGCCTTGGGACTGAGGAGGTGGTCCTCCGGCTTGCCCTTGAGTCCGCCGAAAGCAAACTGGTTGAGCGACGAGGCGAACGACGACTGGGACGAGGTCGAGGAGAGGGCTTCGTCGAGGGCGGCCGAGGCGGCCCAGTCGGAACCGAGCATATACGCGGCGAGTCCGGCGATGTGAGGCGAGGCCATCCTGCCGCAACGTGTCTTCTCATCAGCCGCTGCGCGAAAGACTCGAGCAAGCGAACGAGCGAAGGAAACGACGAAGGGCAACTCACGAAGTCCCCGAGATCGTGTTGACGCTACGGTTCCCCGAGTTCCAGATCGAGAGGATGTTGAGTCCGGGCGCAAAGATGTCGACGCATTTGCCGTGGTTGGAGAAGTACGCGCGCTCGTCCGAGATGGTCGACGCGCCGACGGTGATGGCGCCCTCGGCGGCGGCGGGCGAGTAAGAGCATGCGTCGCGGTTGTCGTTACCGGCCTGAGCGAGCGCAAGCGAGGTCAGCGAAGGCGAAAGGACGGAGATAGAGAGCGGAACGCACGGCGACGGCAAAGTGGAGACCGTCCTCGACGGCGGCGTTGACTGCGTCGTCGAGCGCCTGGCTCTTGCCACCGCCGAGAGACATGTTGGCGACGGATCCCTTGTGCTTCTTGTTCTTGCCCTGGGCCTTGAGGTTCGCCTGCTCGGCGGCCGAATCCGCCGCCCAGGCGACACCAGCGACGACATCGCTCATGGTTCCGGACCCACCGGCGCCGAGGACCTTGACAGCGACGATGTTGGCCTTCTTGGCGACGCCGTACTTGGCCGAGGCGATCGTGCCTGCGACGTGCGAGCCGTGACCGTTCAGGTCCTGGTCCGGGTCGTTCGGGATCGTCTTGCCCCATTTCGCGCGGCCTTCGAGCTCGACGTGGTCGATGTTGACGCCCCTACGAAGTGTGCCAGATTAGTGCGAACAATGGAGGCTGGTGAGTGCGCGGGGGGACTCACGTGTCGATAACGTAGGCGTCGACGCCCTCGCCTGCCTGCGAGTCGTACTCGTAGCGGTTGAAGTTTCCGAGGCTGAGGGTGTTGCGGTGCGAGATGCGTGCGAGGCCCTGTTGACCCGTAAAGAGGAGTTAGCGCTCGTTCTGTAGTCATGCGCCCCACCTTGGCGGACACCATCGGACGAGCCGAATCGGGACGAGGTGGCAAGTCGCCCAGGAGGAGAGTGCACGCACCCAGGGAGCACCCTTCTCGACGTCGGAAGCCCAGACGAGCGAGTCGCGCTCGACGTACTTGACGCCCTTCATGGCGCGGATGTGGTCGACGGTGCGCTCGTCAAAGGAGCCCGAGTAGCCCTTCAACTTGCGAGCGCTGCTGCGGCGGCGGGCGTGCGAGTGCCTCTTTCCACCGACGTGGAAGCGGTGCTTGACGCCGTGCCTGCGCGCGTGGGCTGACGAGGCCTGGGCGAGCGCATGCTCGGTGGTCGAGTGGACGGCGTCGACGAGCTGGTGGTGGTGGTCGATGTCGTTGTCCGAGAGTGATTCGTCGAGCACGACGATGTAGCTGTCCTCGACGATGTGGGCCAGCGTCGGAGTGGTGTGCTGCTGCTCGTGAGGGATGGCGGGGAGGGTGGGGGTGAGGAGCGGTGCGAGGTCGCTTGAGGCGGCGGGGAGTGCGTGTGCTGCGAGTGCGGTGCACAGTGCGGCGGCGAGAGCGTGTGGCACGAACATCCTCACACTTCGAGTGGGAGGTGAGAGGGAGAGCAAGGAGCAAGAGGAGAGCGTCGTCAGGATGTGGGACAGGACAGGGGCTTATCGAGCGGGAATACCATTCACTGCACTACTGGCGAGTATTACAGCAGTCTACACTCTACTTGGTGTGTGTTCAACTCGTTCGAAGCGGCACACTCCTCGACCCGCTCCTCCTCCTCGTCGACCACACAACTTCAACTCGTTCAGCGCTGGCTTGCCCTTGTCTACTGATTTCGTATGAAGTGACAAGCTGCTCAGCAGACCCGCCCATTTGCACTACTCGACAACGACCCTCCTCCCGGCCCTTGGCACGCCCATCTCACCCGGGCTCGCTCTTCTCGACACCCTCGCTCGCACTCGTACACGCGCTCAGGACACTCGCAGGCTCACTCGACGACCGCCTGAGCCAGACCGAAGCCACTCGCACGCTCTCACACGACCCCCTCATCTCGCAACCCTTCGCTCGCACCGTCCAACCCTCGCACTCGACGATGCCAACCCGCAGCACCCTCGCGCACCAGCTGCGCACTGCCCACCCTTCAACCGAGCCTTTCCTCCGCGCCTTCCTCCTCGGCTACGCAGCGCAGTCCGTCCCCGCCCTAATCCGCATCCTCCTCTCCTCCCTCCTCTCCCGCGCGCGCAAACCCCCCTCCCAAGTCTTCTCAGACCTCCTGAAAGCCATTGCGCGCGGTTTCAACCCCCGCGGATTGGGCGTCGCGTTTGGAGTGGCGATTGGAGGAGCCAAGTGGGCGGAGGAGGTGGTTGAGCCTGTTGTGCGATCTGCGTACGCGGCGGGCGTTGCGCGTGCGCGAGCGGTGCGCGAGGGGAAGGGGAAAGCGAGGGAGACGGAGGGTTCGCTCGAGGCGGAACAGCAGCGCGTCGTCGAGGACGAAAGGAACGTCAAGGTCCTCTCGACCTTTGTCGCGGCGACCGTCTCGTCCCTCGTCGCGCTGCTCGTCCTCCAGTCTTCGAAAGCCTATCGCCGCCCCGCCCGACCCGCAGCCCAACCCGTCCCCGACCTCCAACCCGACTTCCTCATCAGCCCCTACACGCCCGGTCCCTCTTCGACGCCTGACCCGACCCCGCGCAACTCGCGGCGCATCCAGTCCCCCACGCTCGACTTGACGCTCTTCCTCTTCGTCCGCGGAACCGACACCTTCCTGCGCTACTTGTACTCGCGCGCGCCTGCGACGCAGCCAGGCAAAAAGGGCGCCTTGATTCGCCTCCTCGCCTCGCATGGAGACACGCTAGTCTTCTGGCTCGCCTGCTGGAGAATCATGTTCTCCTTCTTTTACTCGCCGCACAAACTCCCGCCGGGCTACTCCAAGTGGATCATGCAGCTCGCCCGACTCGACCCGCGCTTGTTGCAGCTCCTCCGCTTCGCGCGCGAGGGGCGCTACGTCTATGGACGGGACGCAGACGCCGAAGTCGTACGCGTGTGCGAGGGGATCGCCAGAGCGAACGGGAAACCACTCGCGTCCGTCCACCCGCTGCACACGCGGCGAATCGACTGCGCGCTCGTGCATGGTCGAGTTGGTGCGGGGACGTGCGAGCAGAACGCGCTGAAGCGATGGGTTCGCGCGTTCCTCGACTGCCTCGTCATCTACCTCCCCGTCCACGCGATCCCGCAACTGCTCTTCAACCTCCGCCGCATCCTCGCCCAACCTTCCTCCTCCCTCGCGCGCATCCTCCTCGCTGCCTCCCGCTCCTCCGCGTTCCTCGCAACATTCGTCGCCTCAATCTACGCCTCGGTCTGCCTCGTCCGGACCCGACTGCCCGGCCTACTTCCCTCGGTCCCGCAACAGCCGCTCGACGGGGGTTTGTGCGTCATGCTCGGATGCGCGGTGTGTGGGTTCTCGGTGCTCATCGAGAACAAGAGGAGGAGGAGGGAGATGGCGCTGTATGTTGCGCCGAGGGCTCTGTGCGTCCCCCTCCTTTCCTTTCCTTCCCTTCCTCACCTCACCTCCTTCCTCCCGTTCGAATGACTGACTGACTCGAACCCTCGACACTGCACAGCTACGCAATGCTCGACGACCTGATTCCCCCCTCACTCCTCCGCGGCCGCGTCGGCGACCTCCTCTCGACCCTCCTCGAATGCCTCGTCTTCTCCTTCTCGGCAGGGACAGTCATCACTGCTGCGGTGCACAGGCCAGAGTTGGTCAGTGGGGTGGTGAAGGGTGTGACGGGGTTTGCGGTGGGACGGTGGGGAGGGGAGAGGAGGAGGTAGATGCGAGGCGAGGTTCAGAGCGTGTATCGACGGCTTGATCACTCCATACTTACGCCCTCTACGCCTTGCTGGCGAGCTCAGATGAACGCTTTCTCGCGTGAAGTTGCTTGCTCGCACGCTTGCACCCAGCAGTCCGCACGATAAGCTTCCGCTCTCCCATTCGCTTCAACATGCTCCAGCCACCTCGGCTCGCTCGAGGCCGGGGTAGCTATAGAACCACCGTCGCACGCACACTGCTACAGCACGCCGCCCCATCCCACCACGCAAAGTTCGGGTCAGATCTCTGCGACACCTTCTTTCCGCTCAAGCGACGAGTGAAGGGTGGTTGCTTGATCACGAAAGGTCCTGCAAAGCACCACTACGGCGAAGCCCCTCAAAACCCTTTCTTCTTCTCCCCCTCGTCTCGGTATCCGCGTATCCACCCTCATGGCCGCACGGTCGCCTTGATCTTGGCCGACCACCGTCTAGCCTCCTTGTTCTCGTGCTTGCAATACCGCCGAACAATCTCCTCCGCGCGCCTGCGCTTCGCCGCCAATTCTTGTGTCGTCCAACGCTCGTACAGAACACGCTGCCAAGAGGCTGCTTCGGGAGGGAGATGCGCGAGGTTGATAGGCGGTTTTGGACCAGCTTGCACCCCGGCTGGCGGTGGAACGAGGAACGGCGGGTCGAGGTTCACCGTACGGCGATAGATCTCGTCGACGAAGCGCTCCATTCGTTCGATGTGCCAGTTGTGGAGCTGTGGGATGGGTGCCTGCATCAGTGACTGGAGCGCACGTCAACCATTCAGGACCCGTACCCATTCAGCTGAATCGGGAGCGTATGGCGGGAAGGGCGAGTCCAGCACAGGGAACTCGGAGTCGGGGAAGATGTCGGCGCTCGATGCGGCCTGGCTGGTTGCGCTCGCTCGAGCGGCACTTGGCGGAGTAGCCGGACTCTTGTACAACGCGGGCTGTGTCGCGCGAGCAAGCTTGCCGTGCCAGAGTTGCTGGAGGAAGCGGAGAAGCGGCATCGCGGCTCGGTGGAAGCGCAGAGTTGGCCACCGCCTTTCCTAGAACAACGTCGACTGATTGCAGTCCCACACGTGGTCCGTCGTAGCCCCAGGCTTGCGCAACGCGATGAAGCCTGAAGGGGGAGCGGACGGTCAAGAGGGCGAGGGGGGCGCGCGCGCGAGTAGATGGCACGTTGTGGAAAGAGATCTGAGAGGCCTAGCGGAGTAAGCTGACGTGAATTGTGCGATGAGCTTGTTGTCGCTGGGAAAGCAGACGCGAGGAGGAGGAGGCGAGGGCGGGCCCAGAGAGCAATGCCCAAGCAGTGGCCTACAGAAGTAGCTGAAGATGAGCTGATTGAGCAGGGTTGCCGGTGTCGCGATGCGCTGCGAGAGAGGAGGAGAGGTCCGCTCGCCGGTCCTTCGACTTACTCCGCGAGCAAATGAACGGGAGGACCTTGAGAACATCATTGAGGAGTAATTGCGGCAACAAAGAATGGCGACTGCGGAGTCTACTGATGGTACACCGGCTTGAAGGTTCGCTTGAACGCCAACACGATTGCGAGTCCGAGTGCGACGAGGCTGATGAAGGTTGTGGCGCGGAAGGCGGTCGCGAAGCACTCCTTCCCGAGTGTGCAGAGATGGGCGGGAGGTGCTGAGCCTGCTCGGCGGATGAGGGAGGAGGAAGGGGTGGAGGCGGGTTCGTCGGGCGAGACGTGCGAGTCGTAGACGGCCTGGGAAAGGGTGAGGTGTCAGCCTTTGCCCGCACAGTCATCATGCGAGTACTCACGCCGAACAGCAGGTTCACGAATGGCGCTGAAAAGCTTGGACTCATGGTGAGCAAGCCGTTGTTGGTCGCGAACGATGCCCCTCCGAACCGCTCGAGGCAGACGACCGGCATGTTGCCAAAGAGCGAGCCGTAGGCGAGTCCGAGAGCTGCTGTCGGGAGCGCGAGACCGCCGAGACCCTCGACGCGCTCCGCTTGGCCTGCAAGGATTTGCGAGAGGGCGAATCCCGTAGCCGTTGCGACGAGCCACCAGATGCGGGCGAAGCGGACTCGCTCGGGTGCGTGATGGGTGAATGTGTCAGCGAGGAAGCCGACGAGGAGGCGACCTGCGCAGTTGAAGATGGAGAGGAGGGCGACGAGGTGCGCTTGCGATCGCGCGACCGACTTCGGGTCCTCATCCGGCGACGCGAGTGTCGTGACGACGGTTCCGAGGTTGTTGATGTCTGCGGGAGCTGTGGGTGAGCGTGATCTCTCCCCGGCGGAGAAAGAAGTCTACGCACACATCAGGCCAATTCCCGAGCACAACGCAAGATATGCAAAGAGCCGCCAGAAGTCCGACTCTTGCAGCAAGTCCCAGCCTGAAACGTTTAGGTCGCCTGCGCTATGCCGCATCGACTTCGCCTCGTCCTGCAAGAGCGGGCTCGAGCTTCCCGTTCGCCGACTGAGCGGCCTTGCCGGCATCGCCTTGTCGACGACGTTCGAGCGAAGCGAGATGTCGGATTCAAGCGCAAAGTCGCGTCTCGGCGGACTGTCCAAGTCGTCCGTCGTGCTGACGGCGAGATACTCGCACCGGCTGTGCGTTGCGGCACCGGAGGCTGGCTCAACGGCCATCGCTGGAAGGCGAACGAAGAGTGCGCCGAGCGACATGGAGATCGAACAGCCGAAGGCGAGCGTGAGGAGGAAGCCGTAGGTCGGATCGTCGGAGCGAGCGAGATTGGCGTGGGAGAGGGACGAGTAGAAGAATGCGGAGAGGCCGAAGCAGCTCAGGACGGTCGCCATTGCCGCTCCTCGACTCGACTTCGAAAAGCTCTGGCTCGTCGCCTTGAGCGAGGCAGACAGCGCTGCGGACCCGCCAATCCCTGCTGCGAATTGACAGGCCGCGAGACCGCTCAGGCCGACTCGCGCATAGATGCCCTCGTAGCCGCCGTCGTACACCACTGCTTGACCTAGATCTGCGTTCGAGGAAGAAGAAGCGGTCAGCATAGGCGAGAGACGTGGATGAAGGAGGACAACGCACACCCGACCAGGAGGGCTATCGCTGACAAGCTGAGGACAAGCCGGGGTCCTTTCCTGTCGACAAGCGGTCCCACTAACGGTCCAGACAAGTACACGCCCGCGTTCCCTGCCCCCGAGACGATGTTCTGTTGCACGGATGAGAGGTGGAGCTCGCTGCCGAGCTGAGGGAGGTAGGAGGAGATCGCGTAGTTGGTGCCGGCAGACAGCGTCGCTACGCAAGCAAAGAGCAACGTGACATGCCTCTGAAGCATCTGGTACCGTGAAGCGAGAAAGCGTTGAGCGATGAAGTTGCGGACGAGGGCGGTCCGCAGGTACCGCTTCGAAGAGCACGTGGAACGGTATCTCCTCGTTGCTACACCTCTTTGAAGAATCCACGAGCTGGCGGAACGAGGAACGAAGCGAGCGAAGGACCGCTGTTGCAAAGGACTATGACTCTTCGTCGCCCGCTGTTGCGCCTAACCAAACAACGACGACACGTCCCTGACTTCCGCCTTCTGCTGAGCCGACCCGTAGTTGAAGGCCGGACCGTCTTGCCGACTCGCGTGTTGGAAGGGCGAAGCCGCGTTCTGACGGCCAAAAGGCGAAGCCGCACCCTGGCGAGCAAACGGCGACGGTGCGTCTTGCCGCGCGAACGGTGACGAGGCGTCTTGGCGAGGTACCGAGGCAAAGCCGTTCGTCGAGCCGAAGAGGGAGGAGGCATCGGGGCGAGCTGCGGGAGGGGAAGCGGCACTGGACCGGTCGGACGGCGGCGACTTGGTATCGTCCGAAGACGGCGCATGGTGGCCACCGAACAATGACGCCGCCGATGCTGCCATACCGCCGAAGAGTGATGCGACGTCGCGAGGTGGAGGAGACTTGCGCTGCTCCGCATGCGGCGCCTCCTGGACCTTGGCGGCCGGTTCTGATGCCCTCGCCGGGGGTTGCGGCGTCGAGCCAAGGCCGAAGATAGAAGCGATGTCGTTCTGCGTCGACGACGAGTTGCCAAAGAGCGACGAAGTGCCCTGCCCTCTTGACGGAGCGGCAGGCTGGTGGAACGGTGAAGGAGACGGGTCGAACGAGGTTGATGAGCCGAATGCGCCGAACGCCGCAGCAAGACGATCGTCTACTGAGGTTCGTCGAGGAGCTTCAGGTTCAGGCGTCGCCTCCCTGGCTGCGATGGTGGCGGGTTCGACGGCTGCAGAGGCCGTTTCGACGGCTGCGTCGTCGGGCTGCTCCGTCGCAGAAGCAACGGGCGCTTCTGGAGCTGCGGTAGGGGGTGCAGGTACAGATGAGAGTTCGCCTGCTGCAGAAGCTGGTCGAGGGGGAGCGACGGAAGGGCTTTGCGGCTTTGCCTCCTCGGCTGTCGGGGGCGGCGTCCCTTGCCGGAAGGGGTTATACAATGGCGTAGCTGGCTTCGAGGATGTGCTCGAGGTGGACGACTGAAGAGCACGTCGAGTTCGGGGCGACGGGAAGGCAGAGGAGCGGGGCGGAGGAGGAGCTGCGGAAGCCTTTGGGGGCGGCGGTGCGGGCGTCGAGCTGCCTGAGCGAGCGTAGACTTCGTCGTCGACCTCGGGCTCGAAGGTCATGCGACCCGTCGAGTCACGTTTTGGAGCCTTCGCGCTTGATGCGGCGGACGCTTTGGGCGGAGGAGCGCTTGTCGGCGGAGGAGGTGGCGCCATTGGCTCCGGCTCATCTGTCTTCTTCGCTGCATCCGCAATGCCGCTTGAAAAGATCGCGTCGAGATGCGTCGAATCCTCCTTCGGCTCAGACTGTGGTCGCTTGTCCTCCTCCTTTTCCTGCTCCTCCTGCAGCTCGACGACATTCGGCTCGGCCGCGTTTGGCTCCGCTGCTGCGGCCGCCTCTGGCACTGCCGGCGTACCAACCAACGCGCTACCGACAGTCTGAGGTGCCGGCGCATCGGGCGCTGCGCCCCCGTCGTCGGTGGAGGTGGTAGCGGCTGGAGCATCGTCCGAAGTGGTGGCCGGAGGCACGGCAGGCACGACCGCGGGCTCGTCTGCTGGCGATGCCGCATCGGGAGACGCATCGAAGTTCAAGGCGGCGGGGTGCGCAGGCTGCACGGCGGGTGCCGGCGAATCAGGACGAGAAACCTCTTGCGGGGCTTCCTCCTCGTCGACGCTGGCAGCATCGTCCTCGCCATCCGCACCGTCCTCGTCCTCGCTAACATCGAGTCCAGCCTTTCTCATCCGCTTCTTGTCCCGCCTCCTCTTCTCGCTCAGCTCCTCGAGCAAGACGAGGAGGTCCTCCTGCTCGCGATCCGCCTCCTCCTTCGCCTGCCGCGCTTCCTCAAGCTGCGACCGGAGCGAGACGATTGAGTCCGACAAGGAGGCGAACTCGGCCTCGACAGCGGCGCGCTCCTGATCGCGCTCCTGAGCGAGCGACTGCAGGGCTTCCCGTAGATCGTCGAGCTCCTTCGTCTGTGCAGCGAGCGAGGCGCGCAAGGCGGCGAGGACTTCGGGCGAAACGCCGTCCATCGAGCGAACTGCAGCGAAAGCCATCAGCGCGGAGCGCGATGAACGGCTTGGTGAAGCTGCGCTTACCCATGGCGGAAGAGGCTTGCGGGTCGATGAGGATCGCGCGCTGGACGGAGACTGCGAGACAACCTGTGTCAGCGGATGGATCTGCAACGAAAGGCTTAACAGCTCACTGTAGTTGGTCTTGAGGAACTCGACGAAGCTGAAGTCGAACCACAGTCCGTCCTCCTCGCCCAAGTCTTCCGCGATCGTGTCATCCTCATCGACAAGCTCGAGGACGTTCGGGCCGACGTTGCGGAAGCGCGGGTCTTCGCGCAGACGAAGGATGCGGGAGACGAACTGGTCGGGGCCGACGCGAGAATGCAGGATGGGGTGGAGCGTCTCGCTGCGGGGGCAACTTGCGTCAGCTGAGGGAGACAAGGGGGGACAGGGAAGGGGCGCACCGACTAATCGGACCAGGCTCGCGGTTGTACTCGTAGCAAATGCCGAGCAGGAACGTGCAGAGACCCTGGATGACCGAGTCGACGCCGGAGGATTGCGTAATAGGTTGGATGAGCTGTTCGACCGAGGGAAAAGGTCAGCGAGAGTAACCATGCGATGGTGAGGCTGGCAATACGCACGACCTGCAAGTTCGAGCCTTCGCTGAGGAACTCCTTCACGGTGAGCGGACTCTCCCACATCCACAAGCTCAAGCTAGTCAGGTATCCGACCATGACCCTGCTCCATTCGAGCCCTCGCTCGGGGCCAAGTCCCGCATTTGCGCTCTGCGCCTGCTCCCGCTGCGCCATCATCAAGTTGCTGACCAGCACGCCGACCAGCGTCGTGCGATCGTCTTCGTCGCCTATGCCGCCCGGCGTCGGCTCGTCGCCCTGGAAATAGATCTTGCGCGCGACCTCCTTGCAGACCTCGGAATGCATAACGAGGTGCGAGAAGAGGAGGCAGGCGAAGAAAGGGACGTAAGAATCGAAGGATTCGTTGCGAGTTGGGGTGGGAAAGGTGCGGAGGGCGGTGAGGATGATCGAGCCGGGCGAGAAAGACGCTTCTTCGGTAGGGGGTGCGATCATGGTCGAAAGGATGCCGAGCTGGTTCTCAGTCGAGCCGGCGGCATATGAGGTGAAGAGGTTGGCGGCGGCAGCGCGTACTCGCAAGCCTTCGCGTCCGGGTGTGCCATCGCCGTGAACAGCCAAGTCCGTCACGGCCACGACGGCGGGAACAGGGGTACCGCGTCGCCACTTGCTCGCCGCTCGCTGCGCCGCCTCGTCGTGCTCGTGATGCTGCGATTGGCCGTCGACAGAAGCTCGTGGCTGCCCGTCATGCTGCGAGGTCGAGTCATCGGCGTAGGTCTCGGGCGAGGAGGGGCCGGCAGGCGGGATGAGCGGCGTGACGATGAGTGTGGTGAGGAGAGTTTGGTTGTCGGCGGACGAGCGCATGATGTCGGCGAGGGCGTTGAGGGACTGCCGCGACGCGCAAGATCAGTACTTTCCTCGGGGAAGGACGAGCGGCTCGATGACGAACCTGCGACTTGAGCACCGCTGGAGCGTTACTCGCCAACGCGAGCTCAATCAAACACCTCGTCAATCCCGTCTTGAGCAACGCGTCCTGGTTCTGCGACCGGCCGCTTCCGCCTGCACCGCCCACAAGCATCCGGACAAGCGAGATGACGAGTCCGGCGTTGATGACCTTCTGCTCAGACCAAGACTGGAAGGCGAAAGTGGCGAGAGACTGAGCGTTGAGTGCGTTCGGGCGGGGGAAGAGGAGGAGAGGAGCAAGAAGGGGGATGCAGGACGTTTCGCGGAAGTAGTTCTGCGGGAAGAGAAGTCGTCAGCTGTTGGTTCTTGGTATGGGATCGCTTTGAAGCACCTGATTCGAGACGTTCCATCGCAACAGCCCGCCGACAGCCGCCAGGCAGTCTTGCACAACGATACCTCCTGCGCCGATTCCGCCTTCGGACCGCACAATGCCGAAGAGCTTGTCGAAAGCGCCCTCGAACGCGAGCAGCTTCTGGATATCGGCATTCTGCGTCGTAAGAGCGATAATCAGGAGAAGCGACTCTGCGAGGAAGATGAACGTCAGCCTAGGAGCGAGCGCGGAACACAACGGGACGCTTACCGTTTCGGATGATCTCCCTTGCATCATCAAGCGTCTCGACGAGCCTGCCGATACCTCCGGCGGCGGTTAAGACGTACTGTTGAACCTGCTGAGGCCGGTTGGCAAGGAGGATCCCAAGAAGCTGGAGCGAGAAGAAGCGGAGGTAGAAGTGCGAGGGTGTGAGGAGCTTGAGTAACCTATGGAGGGCGGTAGGAGTCGCAAGGAAGACGTCGGTATTGCGCAAGCCAGAGTCGTCGCGAACCGGCTGAGGTGAAGGTCGTCAGTTTGGGCGAGGGCCAGGAGACACAGGCAGGCCAACGCACGCGTCCCTCGACTTCCTCGACTTCACAGAGCAAGCTGAGCGTCTCGACGACCGCCTTGGCCATTTCCGTGTCCTCGGCCGCGTCGTCCTCGAGCACTCCGAGGAGGATGGGAAGGGCACGAGCGCCGACCTCCTGCGACCGTGACCGCGTCAGTGCGGTTGCGGGCAGTGAACAAGCATGCGTGCACTCTCAACACCGTGCTTCGCGCCCGGTGAGCCAGCTCGACCCCCACCGACGTCGCGAGGGGATGCGGACGTACCGACTTCCAGTCCCTGCTCAAGCCCTTGAGTCCCAGCAGCGCCGCCCTTCTGTCCTCCTTCTGCGTACCATTCAGCAGCCGCTCGCACAGCTTCTCGATGGTGTCCTCCGCCGAGGTGGGTCGCGCGGTCGCCTGGAGCGAGTTGTACCCCGCCCGGAGCGTCGAGAACATGGCGGGCGCGTCCTGCCGTTCCGTGGGAGGTCAGACAGTGCGTTCAAACGAGCAAGCTGTCCGTTCGAGCGGTCGAGAGTTTGAGGTGGGGAGCGATGAGAAACGTTGGCGGAGGTCCACGACACCCACGACGCGCTATGGGCAAGCAGAGGGCGAAAGGAGCTGCCCAGGGGTCTGCTCAGCCGCAATCAGTGTCCTGGCCAGCTCTCCACCCGCCGCAGCGTCCGCTTCAGCTCGTCGAACCGTCGCCAGGCATCATTCTGGTCGAAGACTTCTTCCCTCCAGCTATTCGCAAGGCTTTTCTCTCCTTCCTGACTGCACCCAATTCGCCGCTGCGACTGAACCCGCCGACCGCGCCAAAGAGGGGTGAGGCGGAACGGACGAATGCGCGAACTTCGGTGCAGGATCCCGAGTTCGCCAAGCGGTTGTGGGAGGACACGGGGCTGCGGGAGGCTTGTCGAGCACTAGAGGGCAGGAACGGGCGCAAGGCGGCAGGACTCAACCCGAACATTCGGGTGTATCGGTACGGAGAGGGCGATTTCTTCGGTCGTGAGTTCTTTACTTTTCTCGCTTCACTGATGTCTGGCTGATCCGTCGCCGCACAGCACACTACGACGACGATATACGTGACCCTGCGACGGGCTGGACTTCCGAATGGACGCTGCTGATCTACTTGACGGGCAGAGAAGACGGAGTTGTCGGTTCGTCCCGTCTCATCCGCCAGGATCAAGCTCTTCAGCTCAACCTTCCTGCCGACAGGTGGAGAGACCGCCTTCTACCCTTCGCCGACGCGCAAGGACAATGGGCCTGCCGTCGTGCCCGAGTTGCGAGCCGGTCGCGCCCTGCTCCACCGACACGGCCAGCTGTGCTCGCTACATGAAGGGGTGAGTTCGCTTCATAGGTAATAATAGCGTCTCTTGACACTTTGTTGTCGCAGCGGCTGGTCGAGAAGGGCACAAAATGGGTCCTTCGTTCGGACGTCCTCTTCGCATGAACTTAGTCTGCTGCTCTCGCAATATTGCCTCGACCTGCTGTTGCCAACACTAAGCAAGTACAACGTGTTACGCCATGTCGTCCCCGTCCACCGTTCGCTCGCCTGTGCTCCGAAAGTCGACCTCATCGAGCCAGAGTTCCGCCTCACCTCCGTCTACCACCAACCGCTTTCCCGAAAATGACCCCTCGTCCCCCTCCTTCCTGCTCGCCTTCCGCCCAATACTCAGCATCTGCACATTCTCGCCCAGTCGTCCCCTCGCCTTTAAGCTCGCCAGCCCACGCTTGATCTCCCACTCGCTCGAGACCCTTTTCCCATCCGCACCGCTCACCGTCCCCTCGACAATCCTGCTCAAACACCGGTCTCGACCATCGGATCCGCCATCAAGCGAAGCGGACAGGTCCCAGACGAGCTGGATCGTGTTCAAGTCCGCGAGCTTAATCTCTTCCGCCAGGCGGTGGGCGGAGTTCAGGACCCAGAGGAGCGAGAGGGCGTAGAGGCCTGGGAGAAGGTTTGAGAAGGCGTAGGAGAGGTTGGTCGTCTCGGTGAGGGTGACACTGCAGACGAGTTTCTGATCAACGAAGGGCCGGGAGGGACGGAGGAGACGAAGCCTACTAGGTGAAGCCCGACACGATCGCCGTAATCGTCGTACACAGCGCCGCTTCGAACGTGACGCGCATGAACTGCAGGACGATCCGAGTCAGCTTCATGCGAGACTCTGAGCCAGGAAAAGTCGGCTTACCCCGCCGAGTCCGCCGTCCGCACCTGGACGTCCAGCATTCGCAGCTCCAGCGTTCGCCGCACGCTTCTTCTGCCACAGCCGTGTGATTAGCACCGCACTGCGAGGAAAGCAGCTGTCAGTTCTGCGTCTCGAGAAGTTGCGAAGGACGACGAGGAGAACGCACGAAATGGAGATATCCGCTGCGGCACCGCAGAACAGCCATGCAAGCGCGAGGTTGTAGAGGTTCTCATACGCGTCCGGCGAGGCGCCGCGGGTCGCGTCGGTCGCGCCGTGGTTAATCACTGCGTCCAAAGCCTGCTGAGCGAAGGGAGGCGGGAGATGTAGCGAAACGCACGCTCGACGATTGTGATGCCAAAGGCACTGCCTGCGCTTGCGAGGACGAGCACGGCGGTCCAGAGGAGGAAGGGGATTCGGGCGGCTTTCGGGAGGACCTGTTCGCGAAACCAGTTCCCAGAAAGTCAGCTTACAGTTTGTTTTGCGGCAGTGCGAAATCGGACGTACCCTCCAGCACCGCGCAGCAAAGAACGCCTGCGCTGCTACAGCCGCAAAGGCGCCAATGAGGACGCTCAGCGCATCGGGTCCTCGCAGGAGCGAAATGGCATCGTTCGAGCGGTTCTGGTCCTTGCCGTGCGAGATGATGGACTGCGCGAAGACATCGTCAGCTTGAGACTCATCGACAGCAGCCGTGTACGCACGAGCATGTTGAGGATGGCCGTCACGACTTCGGAACAAGCAGCGACCAGTACCGCCGACTTGACCGTCCACCTGTCCCCCTTTGCCCGTCTCCAGTAACCCGCAAGCCAGCTGACCGTGACGCCACAGAGGAAGACGTTAGCCGTCCAGCCGAAGAAGAGCGGGCCCAACGTCCAGTCCGAGTTTAGCTGGAGGGCAACGCCTTGCGCGGCGGGATAGTCGGCCTGGTCGATGTGCGAGACTGTGGAGCCCATGGCGGACAGTGCGCGGCAGAAGTCGCTCCAGCAAGCTCGTTGTTCGAATGCAGCGTTCGTAGCAGAGCGAGAGAAAGGAGGACCGGCGGTACGAGGGGAGGATCCTCTCTGACCGCCTGCGGAAGCCAGGCAGGGTTCCGAGCGTGCGATGATCACCTTCACGCGGCAATTTCAAGTGGCCTGGGTGTGGTCTGTCTGCTTCGGGAGGATGCGAGGGACGAGGGAAGCTGGTGCACTTCCTTGAGCGGAAGGGGCCTGACGACGTGCGAGACTGGCCTGCTGCTTGCCCTCGCGCGCTGCCTGTCCACGGGACTGCTTGGCAGGCATCATAGACACATCTGCGCTGCCCCCGACACTCCCTCGCTTGTTGGCGAGCGTGTCGTTGATGAGGCGAGCGGTTGCCGGATGCGAGTGAGCGGTGACAACGCGCTGCGAGCGGCTGGCTCCGCTTCGACCGCAATGTACACACCGTAAGCAGTCGAGCAGCACACTCAGCTCGCCGCACGACGCTGAGTGAGCGGTATTCGAGGATGGCAACCCGGGTCGACTCGAGCGAAGTCCGGGAGAACAACGCACCGTTCACCTCGCCCAGCTTGCACACGCTAGGATGGCAGCAGTAGTCGCAGGGTCAGCAGCAGCACTCGCAGGAGCACCCGCCCACACCGCAGCCCGCCTCGCCAGCTCGAACGACCCCTCGTCGTCTTCATCAGCATCCGCACCCGAACAGGCCACACCTTCGGGCAGGACGGTCGAGCTGGATTCGGTCGAGGATGCGCTCGAGGCGTTCAGGAAGGGCGACTTCCTCGTCGTAGTCGACGACATGGACCGCGAGAACGAGGGAGACTTGATCATCGCCGCAGACCGGATCACTCAGCAGCAGATGGCCTGGCTTATCCGGCACTCGTCGTGCGTACCCAGTTCTCGCCCGAGACAATGCACCGAGCTAACCGAGTCCCGGCCGCGCAGGGGTTACGTTTGCATCTGCCTCCCTCAGCGACGACTTGCCGAACTCGACATTCCGATGATGGTCGAGGACAACAAGGAGAAGCATCGGACAGCCTACACCATCACCTGCGACTACAAACACGGTCAGCCCGCCCTCTGCCTCCTTTTCCGGCCCCCGACTGACCTCTCACACCCGGTCGAGCAGGAACGACAACCGGCATCTCTGCTCACGACCGCGCCTTGACTGCTCGCAAACTCGCCGACTCGTCGAGCAAGGCGGAGGACTTCACCCGGCCAGGACACCTCGTCCCGTTGCGGGCGGTCGATGGCGGCGTTCTCGCGCGGAGAGGGCACACGGAGGCTTCAGTCGGTGCGTTCGACGAGCCCTTTCAGCGTGCTTGCTCCCAGCGCAGTATGCTGGATGCTCACCTTCTTGGCCACACAGACCTCTGCCGCCTCGCCGGCCTGCCCGAAGCAGGCGTAATCTGCGAACTCGTCAAGCCGGACGACCCGAACGGCGACATGGCGCGACGAGACGACTGCTTTGCGTTCGCGCGGCAGTGGGGTCTCAAGATGATCAGCATCGAGCAGCTGGAGCAGTACAGGCGCGACAAGGGCTTGTAAGGGAACGGAAAATGGGTTCGGCTCGCTCTCGCAACTTATCGCATCACCTCTCCGCATCGGAGTCCGTTGTACCATACCGAGTCGTGATTTGCGAAGAGAGCGAGGCGTGTGCGAGTCGTGTGTGGGAAGCTCTATGTGCGAAGAGGAGGGTCTACATGCGAGAAAAAGCGAGTGTGAGGGGGTAACGGTCATGGGCGGGTATGATAGATGGACAGGCTCGAGTGGAGCGCAGAGCGTGCTTTTGTTGAAGGGTATCGGGGTGCTGCAACGGCAGACGGGCTACATAGGTACGAAATGAGGGAGGAGAAATGGTGGTCAAGTCGTCGGCCGGCGAGTCAACGACGGAGGAGCAGCCTTCGCCGCAAGCGCAGGCGACGCCAAGCCGATACTCGAGCTGCGCCTGCGCAGAGAGCTTGTGGGCAAGGTCGCGCCTGACGGAGTTGGGGGCGGCATCTCGAACCTTGGTGTGAGGGAGCACTCGGCGCACCTT